>NW_028320357.1:0-214987 GCF_062004578.1 Staurois parvus | reverse complement strand
GAGGCTGACACCAGACTGACCCCATCATGAGGCGAGGCTGACACCAGACTGACACCATCATGATGTGAGGCTGACACCAGTCTGACCCCATCACGAGGCGAGGCTGACACCAGACTGACACCATCATGATGTGAGGCTGACACCAGACTGACCTCATCACGAGGCGGGGCTGACACCTGACGGACACCATCACGAGGCGAGACTGAAACCAGACGGACACCATCACGAGGCGAGGCTGACACCAGACTGACCCCATCACGAGGTGAGGCTGACACCAGACTGACCCCATCACGAGGCGAGGCTGACACCAGACTGACCCCATCACGAGGCGGGGCTGACACCAGACTGACCCCATCACGAGGCGAGGCTGACACCAGACTGACCCCATCATGATGTGAGGCTGACACCAGACTGACCCCATCACGAGGCGAGGCTGACACCAGACTGACCCCATCACGAGGCGAGACTGACACCGGACTGACCCCATCACGTGGTGAGGCTGACACCAGACTGACCCCATCACGAGGCGAGGCTGACACCAGACTGACCCCATCACGAGGCGAGGCTGACACCAGACTGACCCCGTCACGAGGCGAGGCTGACACCAGACTGACCCCGTCACGAGGCGAGGCTGACACCAGACTGACCCCATCACGAGGCGAGGCTGACACCAGACTGACCCCATCACGAGGCGAGACTGACACCGGACTGACCCCATCACGAGGTGAGGCTGACACCAGACTGACACCATCATGATGTGAGGCTGACACCAGACTGACCCCATCACGAGGCGAGGCTGACACCAGACTGACACCATCACGAGGCGATGCTGACACCAGACTGACACCATCATGATGTGAGGCTGACACCAGACAGACCCCATCATGAGGTGAGGCTGACACCAGACTGACCCCATCACGAGGCGAGGCTGACACCAGACTGACCCCATCATGAGGCGAGGCTGACACCAGACTGACACCATCATGATGTGAGGCTGACACCAGACTGACCCCATCGCGAGGCGAGGCTGACACCAGACTGACACCATCACGATGTGAGGCTGACACCAGACTGACCTCATCACGAGGCGAGGCTGACACCAGACTGACCCCATCACGAGGTGAGGCTGACACCAGACTGACACCATCACGAGGCGAGGCTGACACCAGACTGACACCATCACGAGGCGATGCTGACACCAGACTGACCCCATCACTAGGCGTCGCTGACACCAGACTGACACCATCATGATGTGAGGCTGACACCAGACTGACCCCATCACGAGGCGAGACTGACACCAGACTGACCCCATCACGAGGCGAGACTGACAGCAGACTGACCCCATCATGATGTGAGGCTGACACCAGACTGACCTCATCACGAGGCGAGGCTGACACCAGACTGACCCCATCACGAGGTGAGGCTGACACCAGACTGACTCCATCACGGGGCGAGGCTGATACCAGACTGACCCCATCACGAAGCGAGACTGACACCAGACTGACCCCATCACGAGGCGAGACTGACACCAGACTGACCCCATCATGATGTGAGGCTGACACCAGACTGACCCCATCACGAGGCGAGGCTGACACCTGACTGACACCATCACGAGGCGATGCTGACACCAGACTGACACCATCATGATGTGAGGCTGACACCAGACTGACCCCATCAAGAGGCGAGACTGACACCAGACTGACCCCATCACGAGGCGAGACTGACACCAGACTGACACCGTCACGAGGCGAGACTGACAATAGACTGACCCCCTCACGAGGCGAGGCTGACACCAGACTGACCCCATCACGAGGCGAGGCTGACACCAGACTGACCCCATCACGAGGCGGGGCTGACACCAGACTGACCCCATCACGAGGCGAGGCTGACACCAGACTGACCCCATCATGATGTGAGGCTGACACCAGACTGACCCCATCACGAGGCGAGGCTGACACCAGACTGACCCCATCACGAGGTGAGGCTGACACCGACTGACACCATCATGATGTGAGGCTGACACCAGACTGACCCCATCACGAGGCGAGGCTGACACCAGACTGACACCATCACGAGGCTATGCTGACACCAGACTGACACCATCATGATGTGAGGCTGACACCAGACTGACCCCATCACGAGGTGAGGCTGACACCAGACTGACCCCATCACGAGGCGAGGCTGACACCAGACTGACCCCATCACGAGGCGAGGCTGACACCAGACTGACACCATCATGATGTGAGGCTGACACCAGACTGACCCCATCACGAGGCAAGGCTGACACCAGACTGACACCATCATGATGTGAGGCTGACACCAGACTGACCTCATCACGAGGCGAGGCTGACACCAGACTGACCCCATCACGAGGTGAGGCTGACACCAGACTGACTCCATCACGGGGCGAGGCTGATACCAGACTGACCCCATCACGAGGCGAGGCTGACACCAGACTGACACCATCATGATGTGAGGCTGACACCAGACTGACCCCATCACGAGGCAAGGCTGACACCAGACTGACACCATCATGATGTGAGGCTGACACCAGACTGACCTCATCACGAGGCGAGGCTGACACCAGACTGACCCCATCACGAGGTGAGGCTGACACCAGACTGACTCCATCACGGGGCGAGGCTGATACCAGACTGACCCCATCACGAAGCGAGACTGACACCAGACTGACCCCATCACGAGGCGAGACTGACACCAGACTGACCCCATCATTATGTGAGGCTGACACCAGACTGACCCCATCACGAGGCGAGGCTGACACCTGACTGACACCATCACGAGGCGATGCTGACACCAGACTGACACCATCATGATGTGAGGCTGACACCAGACTGACCCCATCAAGAGGCGAGACTGACACCAGACTGACCCCATCACGAGGCGAGACTGACACCAGACTGACACCGTCACGAGGCGAGACTGACAATAGACTGACCCCCTCACGAGGCGAGGCTGACACCAGACTGACCCCATCACGAGGCGAGGCTGACACCAGACTGACCCCATCACGAGGCGGGGCTGACACCAGACTGACCCCATCACGAGGCGAGGCTGACACCAGACTGACCCCATCATGATGTGAGGCTGACACCAGACTGACCCCATCACGAGGCGAGGCTGACACCAGACTGACCCCATCACGAGGTGAGGCTGACACCAGACTGACCCCATCACGAGGTGAGGCTGACACCAGACTGACCCCATCACGAGGCGAGGCTGACACCAGACTGACCCCATCATGAGGCGAGGCTGACACCAGACTGACACCATCATGATGTGAGGCTGACACCAGACTGACACCATCACGAGGCGAGGCTGACACCAGACTGACACCATCATGATGTGAGGCTGACACCAGACTGACCTCATCACGAGGCGAGGCAGACACCAGACTGACCCCATCACGAGGTGAGGCTGACACCAGACTGACACCATCACGAGGCGAGGCTGACACCAGACTGACACCATCACGAGGCGATGCTGACACCAGACTGACCCCATCACTAGGCGTGGCTGACACCAGACTGACACCATCATGATGTGAGGCTGACACCAGACTGACCCCATCACGATGCGAGACTGACACCAGACTGACCCCCTCACGAGGCGAGGCTGACACCAGACTGACCCCATCACGAGGCGGGGCTGACACCAGACTGACCCCATCACGAGGCGAGGCTGACACCAGACTGACACCATCACGAGGCGAGGCTGACACCAGACTGACCCCATCACTAGGCGAGGCTGACACCAGACTGACCCCATCACGAGGCGAGGCTGACACCAGACTGACACCATCACGAGGCGAGGCTGACACCAGACTGACACCATCATGATGTGAGGCTGACACCAGACTGACCCCATCACGAGGTGAGGCTGACACCAGACTGACCCCATCACGAGGCGAGGCTGACACCAGACTGACCCCATCACGAGGCGAGACTGACACCAGACTGACCCCATGATGATGTGAGGCTGACACCAGACTGACCCCATCACGGGGCGAGGCTGACACTAGATTGACCCCATCACGAGGCGAGACTGACACCAGACTGACCCCATCACGAGGCGAGACTGACACCAGACTGACCCCATCATGATGTGAGGCTGACACCAGACTGACCCCATCACGAGTCGAGGCTGACACCTGACTGACACCATCATGATGTGAGGCTGACACCAGACTGACCCCATCACGAGGCGAGGCTGACACAAGACTGACCCCATCACGAGGCGAGGCAGACACCAGACTGACACCATCACGAGGCGATGCTGACACCAGACTGCCCCCATCACTAGGCGAGGCTGACACCAGACTGACCCCTTCATGATGTGAGGTTGACACCAGACTGACCCCATCACTAGGCGAGGCTGACACCAGACTGACCACATCATGAGGCGAGGCTGACCCAGACTGACACCATCACGAGGCGAGGCTGACACCAGACTGACACCATCATGATGCGAGGCTGACACCAGACTGACCCCATCACGAGGCGAGGCAGACACCAGACTGACCCCATCACGAGGTGAGGCTGACACCAGACTGACCCCATCACGAGGCGAAGCTAACACCAGACTGACACCATCACGAGGCGAGGCTGACACCAGACTGACCCCATCACTAGGCGAGGCTGACACCAGACTGACCCCATCACGAGGCGAGGCTGACACCAGACTGACACCATCACGAGGCGAGGCTGACACCAGACTGACACCATCATGATGTGAGGCTGACACCAGACTGACCCCATCACGAGGTGAGGCTGACACCAGACTGACCCCATCACGAGGCGAGGCTGACACCAGACTGACCCCATCACGAGGCGAGACTGACACCAGACTGACCCCATGATGATGTGAGGCTGACACCAGACTGACCCCATCACGGGGCGAGGCTGACACTAGACTGACCCCATCATGAGGCGAGACTGACACCAGACTGACCCCATCACGAGGCGAGACTGACACCAGACTGACCCCATCATGATGTGAGGCTGACACCAGACTGACCCCATCACGAGTCGAGGCTGACACCTGACTGACACCATCATGATGTGAGGCTGACACCAGACTGACCCCATCAAGAGGCGAGGCTGACACCAGACTGACCCCATCACGAGGCGAGGCAGACACCAGACTGACACCATCACGAGGCGATGCTGACACCAGACTGCCCCCATCACTAGGCGAGGCTGACACCAGACTGACCCCTTCATGATGTGAGGTTGACACCAGACTGACCCCATCACTAGGCGAGGCTGACACCAGACTGACCCCATCATGAGTCGAGGCTGACCCAGACTGACACCATCACGAGGCGAGGCTGACACCAGACTGACACCATCATGATGTGAGGCTGACACCAGACTGACCCCATCACGAGGAGAGGCTGACACCAGACTGACCCCATCATGAGGCGAGGCTGACACCAGACTGACACCATCATGATGTGAGGCTGACACCAGTCTGACCCCATCACGAGGCGAGGCTGACACCAGACTGACACCATCATGATGTGAGGCTGACACCAGACTGACCTCATCACGAGGCGGGGCTGACACCTGACGGACACCATCACGAGGCGAGACTGAAACCAGACGGACACCATCACGAGGCGAGGCTGACACCAGACTGACCCCATCACGAGGTGAGGCTGACACCAGACTGACCCCATCACGAGGCGAGGCTGACACCAGACTGACCCCATCACGAGGCGGGGCTGACACCAGACTGACCCCATCACGAGGCGAGGCTGACACCAGACTGACCCCATCATGATGTGAGGCTGACACCAGACTGACCCCATCACGAGGCGAGGCTGACACCAGACTGACCCCATCACGAGGCGAGACTGACACCGGACTGACCCCATCACGTGGTGAGGCTGACACCAGACTGACCCCATCACGAGGCGAGGCTGACACCAGACTGACCCCATCACGAGGCGAGGCTGACACCTTACTGACCCCGTCACGAGGCGAGGCTGACACCAGACTGACCCCATCACGAGGCGAGGCTGACACCAGACTGACCCCATCACGAGGCGAGACTGACACCGGACTGACCCCATCACGAGGTGAGGCTGACACCAGACTGACACCATCATGATGTGAGGCTGACACCAGACTGACCCCATCACGAGGCGAGGCTGACACCAGACTGACACCATCACGAGGCGAAGCTGACACCAGACTGACACCATCATGATGTGAGGCTGACACCAGACAGACCCCATCATGAGGTGAGGCTGACACCAGACTGACCCCATCACGAGGCGAGGCTGACACCAGACTGACCCCATCATGAGGCGAGGCTGACACCAGACTGACACCATCATGATGTGAGGCTGACACCAGACTGACCCCATCGCGAGGCGAGGCTGACACCAGACTGACACCATCACGATGTGAGGCTGACACCAGACTGACCTCATCACGAGGCGAGGCTGACACCAGACTGACCCCATCACGAGGTGAGGCTGACACCAGACTGACACCATCACGAGGCGAGGCTGACACCAGACTGACACCATCACGAGGCGATGCTGACACCAGACTGACCCCATCACTAGGCGTCGCTGACACCAGACTGACACCATCATGATGTGAGGCTGACACCAGACTGACCCCATCACGATGCGAGACTGACACCAGACTGACCCCATCACGAGGCGAGACTGACAGCAGACTGACCCCATCATGATGTGAGGCTGACACCAGACTGACCTCATCACGAGGCGAGGCTGACACCAGACTGACCCCATCACGAGGTGAGGCTGACACCAGACTGACTCCATCACGGGGCGAGGCTGATACCAGACTGACCCCATCACGAAGCGAGACTGACACCAGACTGACCCCATCACGAGGCGAGACTGACACCAGACTGACCCCATCATGATGTGAGGCTGACACCAGACTGACCCCATCACGAGGCGAGGCTGACACCTGACTGACACCATCACGAGGCGATGCTGACACCAGACTGACACCATCATGATGTGAGGCTGACACCAGACTGACCCCATCAAGAGGCGAGACTGACACCAGACTGACCCCATCACGAGGCGAGACTGACACCAGACTGACACCGTCACGAGGCGAGACTGACAATAGACTGACCCCCTCACGAGGCGAGGCTGACACCAGACTGACCCCATCACGAGGCGAGGCTGACACCAGACTGACACATCACGAGGCGGGGCTGACACCAGACTGACCCCATCACGAGGCGAGGCTGACACCAGACTGACCCCATCATGATGTGAGGCTGACACCAGACTGACCCCATCACGAGGCGAGGCTGACACCAGACTGACCCCATCACGAGGTGAGGCTGACACCGACTGACACCATCATGATGTGAGGCTGACACCAGACTGACCCCATCACGAGGCGAGGCTGACACCAGACTGACACCATCACGAGGCTATGCTGACACCAGACTGACACCATCATGATGTGAGGCTGACACCAGACTGACCCCATCACGAGGTGAGGCTGACACCAGACTGACCCCATCACGAGGCGAGGCTGACACCAGACTGACCCCATCACGAGGCGAGGCTGACACCAGACTGACACCATCATGATGTGAGGCTGACACCAGACTGACCCCATCACGAGGCAAGGCTGACACCAGACTGA
Source organism: Staurois parvus (assembly GCF_062004578.1). Classification (NCBI taxonomy): domain Eukaryota; kingdom Metazoa; phylum Chordata; class Amphibia; order Anura; family Ranidae; genus Staurois; species Staurois parvus. The sequence continues at coordinate 207,317 of NW_028320357.1, read as the reverse complement.
CCCCATCACGAGGTGAGGCTGACACCAGACTGACTCCATCACGGGGCGAGGCTGATACCAGACTGACCCCATCACGAAGCGAGACTGACACCAGACTGACCCCATCACGAGGCGAGACTGACACCAGACTGACCCCATCATGATGTGAGGCTGACACCAGACTGACCCCATCACGAGGCGAGGCTGACACCTGACTGACACCATCACGAGGCGATGCTGACACCAGACTGACACCATCATGATGTGAGGCTGACACCAGACTGACCCCATCAAGAGGCGAGACTGACACCAGACTGACCCCATCACGAGGCGAGACTGACACCAGACTGACACCGTCACGAGGCGAGACTGACAATAGACTGACCCCCTCACGAGGCGAGGCTGACACCAGACTGACCCCATCACGAGGCGAGGCTGACACCAGACTGACCCCATCACGAGGCGGGGCTGACACCAGACTGACCCCATCACGAGGCGAGGCTGACACCAGACTGACCCCATCATGATGTGAGGCTGACACCAGACTGACCCCATCACGAGGCGAGGCTGACACCAGACTGACCCCATCACGAGGTGAGGCTGACACCGACTGACACCATCATGATGTGAGGCTGACACCAGACTGACCCCATCACGAGGCGAGGCTGACACCAGACTGACACCATCACGAGGCTATGCTGACACCAGACTGACACCATCATGATGTGAGGCTGACACCAGACTGACCCCATCACGAGGTGTGGCTGACACCAGACTGACCCCATCACGAGGCGAGGCTGACACCAGACTGACCCCATCATGAGGCGAGGCTGACACCAGACTGACACCATCATGATGTGAGGCTGACACCAGACTGACCCCATCACGAGGCGAGGCTGACACCAGACTGACACCATCATGATGTGAGGCTGACACCAGACTGACCTCATCACGAGGCGAGGCAGACACCAGACTGACCCCATCACGAGGTGAGGCTGACACCAGACTGACACCATCACGAGGCGAGGCTGACACCAGACTGACACCATCACGAGGCGATGCTGACACCAGACTGACCCCATCACTAGGCGTGGCTGACACCAGACTGACACCATCATGATGTGAGGCTGACACCAGACTGACCACATCACGAGGCGAGACTGACACCAGACTGACCCCATCACGATGCGAGACTGACACCAGACTGACCCCCTCACGAGGCGAGGCTGACACCAGACTGACCCCATCACGAGGCGGGGCTGACACCAGACTGACCCCATCACGAGGCGAGGCTGACACCAGACTGACACCATCACGAGGCGAGGCTGACACCAGACTGACCCCATCACTAGGCGAGGCTGACACCAGACTGACCCCATCACGAGGCGAGGCTGACACCAGACTGACACCATCACGAGGCGAGGCTGACACCAGACTGACACCATCATGATGTGAGGCTGACACCAGACTGACCCCATCACGAGGTGAGGCTGACACCAGACTGACCCCATCACGAGGCGAGGCTGACACCAGACTGACCCCATCACGAGGCGAGACTGACACCAGACTGACCCCATGATGATGTGAGGCTGACACCAGACTGACCCCATCACGGGGCGAGGCTGACACTAGATTGACCCCATCACGAGGCGAGACTGACACCAGACTGACCCCATCGCGAGGCGAGGCTGACACCAGACTGACACCATCACGATGTGAGGCTGACACCAGACTGACCTCATCACGAGGCGAGGCTGACACCAGACTGACCCCATCACGAGGTGAGGCTGACACCAGACTGACACCATCACGAGGCGAGGCTGACACCAGACTGACACCATCACGAGGCGATGCTGACACCAGACTGACCCCATCACGGGGCGAGGCTGACACTAGATTGACCCCATCACGAGGCGAGACTGACACCAGACTGACCCCATCGCGAGGCGAGGCTGACACCAGACTGACACCATCACGATGTGAGGCTGACACCAGACTGACCTCATCACGAGGCGAGGCTGACACCAGACTGACCCCATCACGAGGTGAGGCTGACACCAGACTGACACCATCACGAGGCGAGGCTGACACCAGACTGACACCATCACGAGGCGATGCTGACACCAGACTGACCCCATCACTAGGCGTCGCTGACACCAGACTGACACCATCATGATGTGAGGCTGACACCAGACTGACCCCATCACGAGGCGAGACTGACACCAGACTGACCCCATCACGAGGCGAGACTGACACCAGACTGACCCCATCACGATGCGAGACTGACACCAGACTGACACCGTCACGAGGCGAGACTGACACCAGACTGACCCCATCATGAGGCGAGGCTGACACCAGAGTGACACGATCACGAGGCGAGGCTGACACCAGACTGACCCCATCATGATGTGAGGCTGACACCAGACTGAGCCCATCACGAGGCGAGGCTGACAGCAGACTGACCCCATCATGAGGCGAGGCTGACCCAGACTGACACCATCACGAGGCGAGGCTGACACCAGACTGACCCCATCATGTTTTTAGGCTGACACCAGACTGACCCCATCACGAGGCGATGCTGACACCAGACTGACGCCATCACGAGGCGAGACTGACACCAGACTGACCCCATCACGAGGCGAGACTGACACCAGACTGACCCCATCACGGGACGAGGCTGACACCAGACTGACCCCATCACGAGGCGAGACTGACACCAGACTGACACCATCACGAGGCGAGACTGACACCAGACTGACCCCATCATGATGTGAGGCTGACACCAGACTGACCCCATCACGAGGCGATGCTGACACCAGACTGACCCCATCACGAGGCGAGACTGACACCAGACTGACCCCTTCATGAGGCGAGACTGACACCAGACTGACCCCATCACGGGACGAGGCTGACACCAGACTGACCCCATCATGATGTGAGGCTGACACCAGACTGACCCCATCACGAGGCGAGGCTGACACCAGACTGACCCCATCACGAGGCGAGACTGACACCAGACTGACCCCATCATGAGGCGAGGCTGACACCAGACTGACCCCATCACGAGGCGGGGCTGACACCAGACTGACCCCATCACGAGGCGAGGCTGACACCAGACTGACACCATCACGAGGCGAGGCTGACACCAGACTGACCCCATCACTAGGCGAGGCTGACACCAGACTGACCCCATCACGAGGCAAGGCTGACACCAGACTGATACCATCATGATGTGAGGCTGACATCAGACTGACCCCATCACGAGGCGAGACTGACACCGGACTGACCCCATCACGAGGTGAGGCTGACACCAGACTGACACCATCATGATGTGAGGCTGACACCAGACTGACCCCATCACGAGGTGAGGCTGACACCAGACTGACCCCATCACGAGGCGAGGCTGACACCAGACTGACCCCATCATGAGGCGAGGCTGACACCAGACTGACACCATCATGATGTGAGGCTGACACCAGACTGACCCCATCCTGAGGCGAGGCTGACACCAGACTGACACCATCATGATGTGAGGCTGAACCCAGACTGACCTCATCACGAGGCGAGACTGACACCAGACTGACCCCATCACGAGGCGAGACTGACACCAGACTGACCCCATCATGATGTGAGGCTGACACCAGACTGACCCCATCACGAGGCGAGACTGACACCAGACTGACCCCATCACGAGGCGAGGCTGACAACAGACTGACCCCATCACGAGGCGAGGCTGACACCAGACTGACCCCATCACGAGTCGAGGCTGACACCAGACTGACCCCATCACGAGGCGAGGCTGACACCAGACTGATCCCATCACGAGGCGAGGCTGACACCAGACTGACCCCATCACGAGGCAAGGGTGACACCAGACTGACCCCATCACGAGGCGAGGCTGACACCAGACTGACCCCATCACGAGGCGAGGCTGATACCAGACTGACACCATCATGATGTGAGACTGACACCAGACTGACCCCATCACGAGGCGAGGCTGACACCAGACTGACCACATCACGAGGCGAGACTGACACCAGACTGACCCCATCATGATGTGAGGCTGACACCAGACTGACCCCATCACGAGTCGAGGCTGACACCTGACTGACACCATCATGATGTGAGGCTGACACCAGACTGACCCCATCACGAGGCGAGGCTGACACCAGACTGACCCCATCACGAGGCGAGGCTGACACCAGACTGACCCCATCACGAGGAGAGGCTGACACCAGACTGACACCATCACGAGGCGATGCTGACACCAGACTGCCCCCATCACTAGGCGAGGCTGACACCAGACTGACCCCTTCATGATGTGAGGTTGACACCAGACTGACCCCATCACTAGGCGAGGCTGACACCAGATTGACCCCATCATGAGGCGAGGCTGACACCAGACTGACACCATCACGAGGCGAGGCTGACACCAGACTGACACCATCATGATGTGAGGCTGACACCAGACTGACCCCATCACGAGGCGAGGCTGACACCAGACTGACCCCATCATGAGGCGAGGCTGACACCAGACTGACACCATCATGATGTGTGGCTGACACCAGACTGACCCCATCACGAGGCGAGGCTGACACCAGACTGACACCATCATGATGTGAGGCTGACACCAGACTGACCTCATCACGAGGCGGGGCTGACACCAGACGGACACCATCACGAGGCGAGACTGAAACCAGACAGACCCCATCACGAGGCGAGGCTGACACCAGACTGACCCCATCACGAGGCGAGGCTGACACCAGACTGACACCATCACGAGGCGAGGCTGACACCAGACTGACACCATCACGAGGCGAGACTGACACCAGACTGACCCCATCATGATGTGAGGCTGACACCAGACTGACCCCATCACGAGTCGAGGCTGACACCTGACTGACACCATCATGATGTGAGGCTGACACCAGACTGACCCCATCACGAGGCGAGGCTGACACCAGACTGACCCCATCACGAGGCGAGGCTGACACCAGACTGACCCCATCACGAGGAGAGGCTGACACCAGACTGACACCATCACGAGGCGATGCTGACACCAGACTGCCCCCATCACTAGGCGAGGCTGACACCAGACTGACCCCTTCATGATGTGAGGTTGACACCAGACTGACCCCATCACTAGGCGAGGCTGACACCAGACTGACCCCATCATGAGGCGAGGCTGACACCAGACTGACACCATCACGAGGCGAGGCTGACACCAGACTGACACCATCATGATGTGAGGCTGACACCAGACTGACCCCATCACGAGGCGAGGCTGACACCAGACTGACCCCATCATGAGGCGAGGCTGACACCAGACTGACACCATCATGATGTGTGGCTGACACCAGACTGACCCCATCACGAGGCGAGGCTGACACCAGACTGACACCATCATGATGTGAGGCTGACACCAGACTGACCTCATCACGAGGCGGGGCTGACACCAGACGGACACCATCACGAGGCGAGACTGAAACCAGACAGACCCCATCACGAGGCGAGGCTGACACCAGACTGACCCCATCACGAGGCGAGGCTGACACCAGACTGACACCATCACGAGGCGAGGCTGACACCAGACTGACACCATCACGAGGCAAGGCTGACGCCAGACTGACCCCATCGCGAGGCGAGGCTGACACCTGACTGACACCATCACGATGTGAGGCTGACACCAGACTGACCCCATCACGAGGAGAGGCTGACACCAGACTGACCCCTTCACGAGGCGAGGCTGACACCAGACTGACCCCATCACGAGGCAAGGGTGACACCAGACTGACCCCATCACGAGGCGAGGCTGACACCAGACTGACCCCATCACGAGGCAAGGCTGATACCAGACTGACACCATCATGATGTGAGACTGACACAAGACTGACACCATAATGATGTGAGGCTGACACCAGACTGACCCCATCACGTGGTGAGGCTGACACCAGACTGACCCCATCACGAGGCGAGGCTGACACCAGACTGACCCCATCACAAGGCGAGGCTGACACCAGACTGACCCCATCACGAGGCGAGGCTGACACCAGACTGACCCCATCACGAGGCGAGGCTGACACCAGACTGACCCCATCACGAGGCGAGGCTGACACCAGACTGACACCATCACGAGTCGAGACTGACACCAGACTGACACCATCATGATGTGAGGCTGACACCAGACTGATCTCATCACGAGGCGAGGCTGACACCAGACTGACACCATCACGAGGCGAGGCTGACACCAGACTGTCACCATCATGATGTGAGGCTGACACCAGACTGACCCCATCACGAGGCGAGACTGACACCAGACTGACCCCATCACGAGGCGAGGCTGACAACAGACTGACCCCATCACGAGACGAGGCTGACACCAGACTGACCCCATCACGAGTCGAGGCTGACACCAGACTGACCCCATCACGAGGCGAGGCTGACACCAGACTGATCCCATCACGAGGCGAGGCTGACACCAGACTGACCCCATCACGAGGCAAGGGTGACACCAGACTGACCCCATCACGAGGCGAGGCTGACACCAGACTGACCCCATCACGAGGCGAGGCTGATACCAGACTGACACCATCATGATGTGAGACTGACACCAGACTGACCCCATCACGAGGCGAGGCTGACACCAGACTGACACCATAATGATGTGAGGCTGACACCAGACTGACCCCTTCACGTGGTGAGGCTGACACCAGACTGACCCCATCACGAGGCGAGGCTGACACCAGACTGACCCCATCACGAGGCGAGGCTGACACCAGACTGACCCCATCACAAGGCGAGGCTGACACCAGACTGACCCCATCACGAGGCGAGGCTGACACCAGACTGACCCCATCACGAGGCGAGGCTGACACCAGACTGACACCATCACGAGTCGAGACTGACACCAGACTGACACCATCATGATGTGAGGCTGACACCAGACTGATCTCATCACGAGGCGAGTCTGACACCAGACTGACACCATCACGAGGCGAGGCTGACACCAGACTGTCACCATCATGATGTGAGGCTGACACCAGACTGATCTCATCACGAGGCGAGGCTGACAACAGACTGACCCCATCACGAGGCGAGGCTGACACCAGACTGACCCCATCACGAGTCGAGGCTGACACCAGACTGACCCCATCACGAGGCGAGGCTGACACCAGACTGATCCCATCACGAGGCGAGGCTGACATCAGATTGACACCATCACGAGGCAAGGCTGACACCAGACTGACCCCATCATGATGTGAGGCTGACACTAGACTGACACCATCACTAGGCGAGTCTGACACCAGACTGACCCCATCACGAGGCGAGGCTGACACCAGACTGACACCATCATGATGTGAGGCTGACACCAGACTGACCCCATCACGAGGCGAGGGTGACACCAGACTGACCCTATCACTAGGCGAGGCTGACACCAGACTGACACCATCACGAGGCGAGGCTGACACCAGACTGACCCCATCACGAGGCGAGGCTGACATCAGACTGACCCCATCACGAGGCGAGTCTGACACCAGACTGACCCAATCACGAGGCGAGGCTGACACCAGACTGACCCCATCATGAGGCGAAGCTGACACCAGACTGACACCATCATGATGTGAGGCTGACACCAGACTGACCCCATCGCGAGGCGAGGCTGACACCAGACTGACCCCATCACGATGCGAGACTGACACCAGACTGACCCCATCACGAGGCGAGACTGACACCAGACTGACCCCATCACGATGCGAGACTGACACCAGACTGACACCGTCACGAGGCGAGGCTGACACCAGACTGACCCCATTACGAGGCGAGGCTGACACCAGACTGACCCCATCACGAGGCGGGGCTGACACCAGACTGACCCCATCACGAGGCAAGGCTGACACCAGACTGACACCATCACGAGGCGAGGCTGACACCAGACTGACCCCATCACTAGGCGAGGCTGACACCAGACTGACCCCATCACGAGGCAAGGCTGACACCAGACTGATACCATCATGATGTGAGGCTGACATCAGACTGACCCCATCACGAGGCGAGGCTGACACCAGACTGACCCCATCACGAGGCGAGGCTGACACCAGACTGACACCATCACGAGTCGAGACTGACACCAGACTGACACCATCATGATGTGAGGCTGACACCAGACTGATCTCATCACGAGGCGAGGCTGACACCAGACTGACACCATCACGAGGCGAGGCTGACACCAGACTGTCACCATCATGATGTGAGGCTGACACCAGACTGATCTCATCACGAGGCGAGGCTGACAACAGACTGACCCCATCACGAGGCGAGGCTGACACCAGACTGACCCCATCACGAGTCGAGGCTGACACCAGACTGACCCCATCACGAGGCGAGGCTGACACCAGACTGATCCCATCACGAGGCGAGGCTGACATCAGATTGACACCATCACGAGGCAAGGCTGACACCAGACTGACCCCATCATGATGTGAGGCTGACACTAGACTGACACCATCACTAGGCGAGTCTGACACCAGACTGACCCCATCACGAGGCGAGGCTGACACCAGACTGACACCATCATGATGTGAGGCTGACACCAGACTGACCCCATCACGAGGCGAGGGTGACACCAGACTGACCCTATCACTAGGCGAGGCTGACACCAGACTGACACCATCACGAGGCGAGGCTGACACCAGACTGACCCCATCACGAGGCGAGGCTGACATCAGACTGACCCCATCACGAGGCGAGTCTGACACCAGACTGACCCAATCACGAGGCGAGGCTGACACCAGACTGACCCCATCATGAGGCGAAGCTGACACCAGACTGACACCATCATGATGTGAGGCTGACACCAGACTGACCCCATCGCGAGGCGAGGCTGACACCAGACTGACCCCATCACGATGCGAGACTGACACCAGACTTACCCCATCACGAGGCGAGACTGACACCAGACTGACCCCATCACGATGCGAGACTGACACCAGACTGACACCGTCACGAGGCGAGGCTGACACCAGACTGACCCCATTACGAGGCGAGGCTGACACCAGACTGACCCCATCACGAGGCGGGGCTGACACCAGACTGACCCCATCACGAGGCGAGGCTGACACCAGACTGACACCATCACGAGGCGAGGCTGACACCAGACTGACCCCATCACTAGGCGAGGCTGACACCAGACTGACCCCATCACGAGGCAAGGCTGACACCAGACTGATACCATCATGATGTGAGGCTGACATCAGACTGACCCCATCACGAGGCGAGACTGACACCGGACTGACCCCATCACGAGGTGAGGCTGACACCAGACTGACACCATCATGATGTGAGGCTGACACCAGACTGACCCCATCACGAGGTGAGGCTGACACCAGACTGACCCCATCACGAGGCGAGGCTGACACCAGACTGACCCCATCATGAGGCGAGGCTGACACCAGACTGACACCATCATGATGTGAGGCTGACACCAGACTGACCCCATCCTGAGGCGAGGCTGACACCAGACTGACACCATCATGATGTGAGGCTGAACCCAGACTGACCTCATCACGAGGCGAGACTGACACCAGACTGACCCCATCACGAGGCGAGACTGACACCAGACTGACCCCATCATGATGTGAGGCTGACACCAGACTGACCCCATCACGAGGCGAGACTGACACCAGACTGACCCCATCACGAGGCGAGGCTGACAACAGACTGACCCCATCACGAGGCGAGGCTGACACCAGACTGACCCCATCACGAGTCGAGGCTGACACCAGACTGACCCCATCACGAGGCGAGGCTGACACCAGACTGATCCCATCACGAGGCGAGGCTGACACCAGACTGACCCCATCACGAGGCAAGGGTGACACCAGACTGACCCCATCACGAGGCGAGGCTGACACCAGACTGACCCCATCACGAGGCGAGGCTGATACCAGACTGACACCATCATGATGTGAGACTGACACCAGACTGACCCCATCACGAGGCGAGGCTGACACCAGACTGACACCATCATGATGTGAGGCTGACACCAGACTGACCCCATCACGAGGCGAGGGTGACACCAGACTGACCCTATCACTAGGCGAGGCTGACACCAGACTGACACCATCACGAGGCGAGGCTGACACCAGACTGACCCCATCACGAGGCGAGGCTGACATCAGACTGACCCCATCACGAGGCGAGTCTGACACCAGACTGACCCAATCACGAGGCGAGGCTGACACCAGACTGACACCACCACGAGGCGAGGCTGACACCAGACTGACACCATCATGATGTGAGGCTGACACCAGACTGACCCCATCATGAGGCGAGACTGACACCAGACGGACACCATCACGAGGTGAGGCTGACACCAGACTGACACCATCACGAGGCGAGGCTGACACCAGACTGACACCATCATGATGTGAGGCTGACACCAGACTGACACCATCATGATGTGAGGCTGACACCAGACTGACCCCATCACGCATCACGAGTCGAGACTGACACCAGACTGACCCCATCACGAGGCGAGACTGACACCAGACTGACCCCATCACGAGGCGAGGCTGACACCAGACTGACCCCATCACGGGGCGAGGCTGACACCAGACTGACCCCATCACGAGGCGAGACTGACACCAGACTGACCCCATCATGAGGCGAGACTGACACCAGACTGACCCCATCACGAGGCGAGACTGACACCAGACTGACCCTATGATGATGTGAGGCTGACACCAGACTGACCACATCACGGGGCGAGGCTGACACCAGACTGACCCCATCACGAAGCGAGACTGACAGCAGACTGACCACATCACGAGGCGAGACTGACACCAGACTGACCCCATCATGATGTGAGGCTGACACCAGACTGACCCCATCACGAGTCGAGGCTGACACCTGACTGACACCATCATGATGTGAGGCTGACACCAGACTGACCCCATCACGAGGCGAGGCTGACACCAGACTGACCCCATCACGAGGCGAGGCTGACACCAGACTGACCCCATCACGAGGAGAGGCTGACACCAGACTGACACCATCACGAGGCGAAGCTGACACCAGACTGACACCATCACGAGGCGATGCTGACACCAGACTGCCCCCATCACTAGGCGAGGCTGACACCAGACTGACCCCTTCATGATGTGAGGTTGACACCAGACTGACCCCATCACTAGGCGAGGCTGACACCAGACTGACCCCATCATGAGGCGAGGCTGACACCAGACTGACACCATCACGAGGCGAGGCTGACACCAGACTGACACCATCATGATGTGAGGCTGACACCAGACTGACCCCATCACGAGGCGAGGCTGACACCAGACTGACCCCATCACGAGGCGAGGCTGACACCAGACTGACACCATCATGATGTGTGGCTGACACCAGACTGACCCCATCACGAGGCGAGGCTGACACCTGACTGACACCATCATGATGTGAGGCTGACACCAGACTGACCTCATCACGAGGCGGGGCTGACACCAGACGGACACCATCACGAGGCGAGACTGAAACCAGACAGACCCCATCACGAGGCGAGGCTGACACCAGACTGACCCCATCACGAGGCGAGGCTGACACCAGACTGACACCATCACGAGGCGAGGCTGACACCAGACTGACACCATCACGAGGCAAGGCTGACGCCAGACTGACCCCATCGCGAGGCGAGGCTGACACCTGACTGACACCATCACGATGTGAGGCTGACACCAGACTGACCCCATCACGAGGAGAGGCTGACACCAGACTGACCCCTTCACGAGGCGAGGCTGACACCAGACTGACCCCATCACGAGGCAAGGGTGACACCAGACTGACCCCATCACGAGGCGAGGCTGACACCAGACTGACCCCATCACGAGGCGAGGCTGATACCAGACTGACACCATCATGATGTGAGACTGACACCAGACTGACCCCATCACGAGGCGAGGCTGACACCAGACTGACACCATAATGATGTGAGGCTGACACCAGACTGACCCCATCACGTGGTGAGGCTGACACCAGACTGACCCCATCACGAGGCGAGACTGACACCAGACTGACCCCATCACGAGGCGAGGCTGACAACAGACTGACCCCATCACGAGGCGAGGCTGACACCAGACTGACCCCATCACGAGTCGAGGCTGACAGCAGACTGACCCCATCACGAGGCGAGGCTGACACCAGACTGATCCCATCACGAGGCGAGGCTGACACCAGACTGACCCCATCACGAGGCAAGGGTGACACCAGACTGACCCCATCACGAGGCGAGGCTGACACCAGACTGACCCCATCACGAGGCGAGGCTGATACCAGACTGACACCATCATGATGTGAGGCTGACACCAGACTGACCCCATCCTGAGGCGAGGCTGACACCAGACTGACACCATCATGATGTGAGGCTGAACCCAGACTGACCTCATCACGAGGCGAGACTGACACCAGACTGACCCCATCATGAGGCGAGACTGACACCGGACTGACCCCATCATGAGGCGAGGCTGACACCAGACTGACACCATCACGAGGCGAGACTGACACCAGACTGACCCCATCACGAGGCGAGGCTGACACCAGACTGACCCAATCACGAGGCGAGGCTGACACCAGACTGACACCATCATGATGTGAGGCTGACACCAGACTGACCCCATCACGCATCACGAGTCGAGACTGACACCAGACTGACCAAATCACGAGGCGAGACTGACACCAGACTGACCCCATCACGAGGCGAGGCTGACACCAGACTGACCCCATCACGGGGCGAGGCTGACACCAGACTGACCCCATCACGAGGCGAGACTGACACCAGACTGACCCCATCATGAGGCGAGACTGACACCAGACTGACCCCATCACGAGGCGAGACTGACACCAGACTGACCCCATGATGATGTGAGGCTGACACCAGACTGACCCCATCACGGGGCGAGGCTGACAGCAGACTGACCCCATCACGAGGCGAGACTGACACCAGACTGACCCCATCACGAGGCGAGACTGACACCAGACTGACCCCATCATGATGTGAGGCTGACACCAGACTGACCCCATCACGTGTCGAGGCTGACACCTGACTGACACCATCATGATGTGAGGCTGACACCAGACTGACCCCATCACGAGGCGAGGCTGACACCAGACTGACCCCATCACGAGGCGAGGCTGACACCAGACTGACCCCATCACGAGGTGAGGCTGACACCAGACTGACACCATCACGAGGCGAAGCTGACACCAGACTGACACCATCACGAGGCGATGCTGACACCAGACTGCCCCCATCACTAGGCGAGGCTGACACCAGACTGACCCCTTCATGATGTGAGGTTGACACCAGACTGACCCCATCACTAGGCGAGGCTGACACCAGACTGACCCCATCATGAGGCGAGGCTGACACCAGACTGACACCATCACGAGGCGAGGCTGACACCAGACTGACACCATCATGATGTGAGGCTGACACCAGACTGACCCCATCATGAGGCGAGGCTGACACCAGACTGACACCATCATGATGTGAAGCTGACACCAGACTGACCTCATCACGAGGCGAAGCTGACACCAGACTGACACCATCACGAGGCGAGGCTGACACCAGACTGACACCATCATGATGTGAGGCTGACACCAGACTGAACCCATCACGAGGCTAGGGTGACACCAGACTGACCCTATCACGAGGCGAGGCTTACACCAGACTGACCCCATCTCGAGGCGAGGATGACACCAGACTGACACCATTACGATGTGAGGCTGACACCAGACTGACCCCATCACGAGGCGAGGCTGACAACAGACTGACACCATCACGAGGCGAGTCTGACACCAGACTGACCCCATCACGAGGCTAGGCTGATACCAGACTGACACTATCATGATGTGAGACTGACACCAGACTGACCCCATCACGAGGCGAGGCTGACACCAGACTGACACCATAATGATGTGAGGCTGACACCAGACTGACCCCATCACGTGGTGAGGCTGACACCAGATTGACCCCATCACGAGGCGAGGCTGACACCAGACTGACCCCATCACGAGGCGAGGCTGACACCAGACTGACCCCATCACGAGGCGAGCCTGACACCAGACTGACCCCATCACGAGGCGAGGCTGACACCAGACTGACACCATAACGAGGCGAGGCTGACACCAGACTGACACCATCATGATGTGAGGCTGACACCAGACTGACCCCATCACGCATCACAAGTCGAGACTGACACCAGACTGACCCCATCACGAGGCGAGACTGACACCAGACTGACCCCATCACGAGGCGAGGCTGACACCAGACTGACCCCATCACGGGGCGAGGCTGACACCAGACTGACCCCATCACGAGGCGAGACTGACACCAGACTGACCCCATCATGAGGCGAGACTGACACCAGACTGACCCCATCACGAGGCGAGACTGACACCAGACTGATCCCATGATGATGTGAGGCTGACACCAGACTGACCCCATCACGGGGCGAGGCTGACACCAGACTGACCCCATCACGAGGCGAGACTGACACCAGACTGACCCCATCACGAGGCGAGACTGACACCAGACTTACCCCATCATGATGTGTGGCTGACACCAGACTGACCCCATCACGAGTCGAGGCTGACACCTGACTGACACCATCATGATGTGAGGCTGACACCAGACTGAACCCATCACGAGGCTAGGGTGACACCAGACTGACCCTATCACGAGGCGAGGCTTACACCAGACTGACCCCATCTCGAGGCGAGGATTACACCAGACTGACACCATTACGATGTGAGGCTGACACCAGACTGACCCCATCACGAGGCGAGGCTGACACCAGACTGACACCATCACGAGGCGAGTCTGACACCAGACTGACCCCATCACGAGGCGAGGCTGATACCAGACTGACACCATCATGATGTGAGGCTGACACCAGACTGACCCCATCACGCATCACGAGTCGAGACTGACACCAGACTGACCCCATCACGAGGCGAGACGGACACCAGACTGACCCCATCACGAAGCGAGGCTGACACCAGACTGACCCCATCACGGGGCGAGGCTGACACCAGACTGACCCCATCACGAGGCGAGACTGACACCAGACTGACCCCATCACGAGGCGAGACTGACACCAGACTGACCCCATCATGATGTGAGGCTGACACCAGACTGACCCCATCACGAGTCGAGGCTGACACCTGACTGACACCATCATGATGTGAGGCTGACACCAGACTGACCCCATCACGAGGCGAGGCTGACACCAGACTGACCCCATCACGAGGCGAGGCTGACACCAGACTGATCCCATCACGAGGTGAGGCTGACACCAGACTGACCCCATCCTGAGGCAAGGCTGACACCAGACTGACACCATCATGATGTGAGGCTGACACCAGACTGAACCCATCACGAGGCTAGGGTGACACCAGACTGACCCTATCACGAGGCGAGGCTGACACCAGACTGACCCCATCTCGAGGCGAGGCTGACACCAAACTGACACCATTACGATGTGAGGCTGACACCAGACTGGCCCCATCACGAGGCGAGGCTGACACCAGACTGACACCATCACGAGGCGAGTCTGACACCAGACTGACCCCATCACAAGGCGAGGCTGATACCAGACTGACACCATCATGATGTGAGACTGACACCAGACTGACCCCATCACGAGGCGAGGCTGACACCAGACTGACACCATCATGATGTGAGGCTGACACCAGACTGACCCCATCACGTGGTGAGGCTGACACCAGACTGACCCCATCACGAGGCGAGGCTGACACCAGACTGACCCCATCACGAGGCGAGGCTGACACCAGACTGACCCCATCACGAGGCGAGGCTGACACCAGACTGACCCCATCACGAGGCGAGGTTGACACCAGACTGACCCCATCACGAGGCGAGGCTAACACCAGACTGACACCATCACGAGTCGAGACTGACACCAGACTGACACCATCATGATGTGAGGCTGACACCAGACTGATCTCATCACGAGGCGAGGCTGACACCAGACTGACACCATCACGAGGCGAGGCTGACACCAGACTGTCACCATCATGATGTGAGGCTGACACCAGACTGACCCCATCACGAGGCGAGACTGACACCAGACTGACCCCATCACGAGGCGAGGCTGACACCAGACTGACCCCATCACGAGGCGAGGCTGACACCAGACTGACCCCATCACGAGGCGAGGCTGACACCTGACTGACACCATCATGATGTGAGGCTGACACCAGACTGACCCCATCACTAGGCGAGGCTGACACCAGACTGACCCCATCACGAGGCGAGGCTGACACCAGACTGACCCCATCACGAGGCGAGGCTGACACCAGACTGACCCCATCACGAGGCGAGGCTGACACCAGACTGACCCCATCACGAGGCGAGGCTGACACCAGACTGACCCCATCACGCATCACGAGTCGAGACTGACACCAGACTGACCCCATCACGAGGCGAGACTGACACCAGACTGACCCCATCATGAGGCGAGGCTGACACCAGACTGACCCCATCACGGGGCGAGGCTGACACCAGACTGACCCCATCACGAGGCGAGACTGACACCAGACTGACCCCATCATGAGGCGAGAGTGACACCAGACTGACCCCATCACGAGGCGAGACTGACACCAGACTGACCCCATGATGATGTGAGGCTGACACCAGACTGACCCCATCACGGGGCGAGGCTGACACCAGACTGACCCCATCACGAGGCGAGACTGACACCAGACTGACCCCATCACGAGGCGAGACTGACACCAGACTGACCCCATCATGATGTGAGGCTGACACCAGACTGACCCCATCACGAGTCGAGGCTGACACCTGACTGACACCATCATGATGTGAGGCTGACACCAGACTGACCCCATCACGAGGCGAGGCTGACACCAGACTGACCCCATCACGAGGTGAGGCTGACACCAGACTGACCCCATCCTGAGGCGAGGCTGACACCAGACTGACACCATCATGATGTGAGGCTGACACCAGACTGAACCCATCACGAGGCAAGGGTGACACCAGACTGACCCTATCACGAGGCGAGGCTTACACCAGACTGACCCCATCTCGAGGCGAGGCTGACACCAGACTGACACCATTACGATGTGAGGCTGACACCAGACTGACCCCATCACGAGGCGAGGCTGACACCAGACTGACACCATCACGAGGCGAGTCTGACACCAGACTGAGCCCATCACGAGGCGAGGCTGACACCAGACTGACCCCATCACGAGGCGAGGCTGACACCAGACTGACACCATCACGAGGCGACACTGACACCAGACTGACACCATCACGAGGCGAGACTGACACCAGACTGACCCCACGACGAGGCGAGGCTGACACCAGACTGACCCCATCATGATGTGAGGCTGACACCAGACTGACCCCATCACTAGGCGAGGCTGACACCAGACTGACCCCATCACGAGGCGAGGCTGACACCAGACTGACACCATCACGAGGCGAGGCGGACACCAGACTGACCCCATCATGATGTGAGGCTGACACCAGACTGACCCCATCACTAGGCGAGGCTGACACCAGACTGACCCCATCACGAGGCGAGGCTGACACCAGACTGACACCATCACGAGGCGAGGCTGACACCAGACTGACACCATCATGATGTGAGGCTGACACCAGACTGACCCCATCACGAGGCGAGAATGACAACAGACTGACCCCATTACGAGGCGAGACTGACACCAGACTGACCCCATCACGAGGTGAGGCTGACACCAGACTGACCCCATCACGGGGCGAGGCTGACACCAGACTGACCCCATCACGAGGCGAGACTGACACCAGACTGACCCCATCATGAGGCGAGACTGACACCAGACTGACCCCATCACGAGGCGAGACTGACACCAGACTGATCCCATGATGATGTGAGGCTGACACCAGACTGACCCCATCACGGGGCGAGGCTGACACCAGACTGACCCCATCACGAGGCGAGACTGACACCAGACTGACCCCATCACGAGGCGAGACTGACACCAGACTGACCCCATCATGATGTGAGGCTGACACCAGACTGACCCCATCACGAGTCGAGGCTGACACCTGACTGACACCATCATGATGTGAGGCTGACACCAGACTGAACCCATCACGAGGCTAGGGTGACACCAGACTGACCCTATCACGAGGCGAGGCTTACACCAGACTGACCCCATCTCGAGGCGAGGATTACACCAGACTGACACCATTACGATGTGAGGCTGACACCAGACTGACCCCATCACGAGGCGAGGCTGACACCAGACTGACACCATAATGATGTGAGGCTGACACCAGACTGACCCCATCACGTGGTGAGTCTGACACCAGACTGACACCATCACGAGGCGAGGCTGACTCCAGACTGACCCCATCACGCATCACGAGTCGAGACTGACACCAGACTGACCAAATCACGAGGCGAGACTGACACCAGACTGACCCCATCACGAGGCGAGGCTGACACCAGACTGACCCCATCACGGGGCGAGGCTGACACCAGACTGACCCCATCACGAGGCGAGACTGACACCAGACTGACCCCATCATGAGGCGAGACTGACACCAGACTGACCCCATCACGAGGCGAGACTGACACCAGACTGACCCCATGATGATGTGAGGCTGACACCAGACTGACCCCATCACGGGCGAGGCTGACACCAGACTGACCCCATCACGAGGCGAGACTGACACCAGACTGACCCCATCACGAGGCGAGACTGACACCAGACTGACCCCATCATGATGTGAGGCTGACACCAGACTGACCCCATCACGTGTCGAGGCTGACACCTGACTGACACCATCATGATGTGAGGCTGACACCAGACTGACCCCATCACGAGGCGAGGCTGACACCAGACTGACCCCATCACGAGGCGAGGCTGACACCAGACTGACACCATCACGAGGTGAGGCTGACACCAGACTGACACCATCACGAGGCGAAGCTGACACCAGACTGACACCATCACGAGGCGATGCTGACACCAGACTGCCCCCATCACTAGGCGAGGCTGACACCAGACTGACCCCTTCATGATGTGAGGTTGACACCAGACTGACCCCATCACTAGGCGAGGCTGACACCAGACTGACCCCATCATGAGGCGAGGCTGACACCAGACTGACACCATCACGAGGCGAGGCTGACACCAGACTGACACCATCATGATGTGAGGCTGACACCAGACTGACCCCATCATGAGGCGAGGCTGACACCAGACTGACACCATCATGATGTGAAGCTGACACCAGACTGACCTCATCACGAGGCGAGGCTGACACCAGACTGACACCATCACGAGGCGAGGCTGACACCAGACTGACACCATCATGATGTGAGGCTGACACCAGACTGAATCCATCACGAGGCTAGGGTGACACCAGACTGACCCTATCACGAGGCGAGGCTTACACCAGACTGACCCCATCTCGAGGCGAGGATGACACCAGACTGACACCATTACGATGTGAGGCTGACACCAGACTGACCCCATCACGAGGCGAGGCTGACAACAGACTGACACCATCACGAGGCGAGTCTGACACCAGACTGACCCCATCACGAGGCGAGGCTGATACCAGACTGACACTATCATGATGTGAGACTGACACCAGACTGACCCCATCACGAGGCGAGGCTGACACCAGACTGACACCATAATGATGTGAGGCTGACACCAGACTGACCCCATCACGTGGTGAGGCTGACACCAGATTGACCCCATCACGAGGCGAGGCTGACACCAGACTGACCCCATCACGAGGCGAGGCTGACACCAGACTGACCCCATCACGAGGCGAGCCTGACACCAGACTGACCCCATCACGAGGCGAGGCTGACACCAGACTGACACCATAACGAGGCGAGGCTGACACCAGACTGACACCATCATGATGTGAGGCTGACACCAGACTGACCCCATCACGCATCACGAGTCGAGACTGACACCAGACTGACCCCTTCACGAGGCGAGACTGACACCAGACTGACCCCATCACGAGGCGAGGCTGACACCAGACTGACCCCATCACGGGGCGAGGCTGACACCAGACTGACCCCATCACGAGGCGAGACTGACACCAGACTGACCCCATCATGAGGCGAGACTGACACCAGACTGACCCCATCACGAGGCGAGACTGACACCAGACTGATCCCATGATGATGTGAGGCTGACACCAGACTGACCCCATCACGGGGCGAGGCTGACACCAGACTGACCCCATCACGAGGCGAGACTGACACCAGACTGGCCCCATCACGAGGCGAGACTGACACCAGACTGACCCCATCATGATGTGAGGCTGACACCAGACTGACCCCATCACGAGTCGAGGCTGACACCTGACTGACACCATCATGATGTGAGGCTGACACCAGACTGAACCCATCACGAGGCTAGGGTGACACCAGACTGACCCTATCACGAGGCGAGGCTTAAACCAGACTGACCCCATCTCGAGGCGAGGATTACACCAGACTGACACCATTACGATGTGAGGCTGACACCAGACTGACCCCATCACGAGGCGAGGCTGACACCAGACTGACACCATCACGAGGCGAGTCTGACACCAGACTGACCCCATCACGAGGCGAGGCTGATACCAGACTGACACCATCATGATGTGAGGCTGACACCAGACTGACCCCATCACGCATCACGAGTCGAGACTGACACCAGACTGACCCCATCACGAGGCGAGACGGACACCAGACTGACCCCATCACGAAGCGAGGCTGACACCAGACTGACCCCATCACGGGGCGAGGCTGACACCAGACTGACCCCATCACGAGGCGAGACTGACACCAGACTGACCCCATCACGAGGCGAGACTGACACCAGACTGACCCCATCATGATGTGAGGCTGACACCAGACTGACCCCATCACGAGTCGAGGCTGACACCTGACTGACACCATCATGATGTGAGGCTGACACCAGACTGACCCCATCACGAGGCGAGGCTGACACCAGACTGACCCCATCACGAGGCGAGGCTGACACCAGACTGACCCCATCACGAGGTGAGGCTGACACCAGACTGACCCCATCCTGAGGCAAGGCTGACACCAGACTGACACCATCATGATGTGAGGCTGACACCAGACTGAACCCATCACGAGGCTAGGGTGACACCAGACTGACCCTATCACGAGGCGAGGCTTACACCAGACTGACCCCATCTCGAGGCGAGGCTGACACCAAACTGACACCATTACGATGTGAGGCTGACACCAGACTGACCCCATCACGAGGCGAGGCTGACACCAGACTGACACCATCACGAGGCGAGTCTGACACCAGACTGACCCCATCACAAGGCGAGGCTGATACCAGACTGACACCATCATGATGTGAGACTGACACCAGACTGACCCCATCACGAGGCGAGGCTGACACCAGACTGACACCATCATGATGTGAGGCTGACACCAGACTGACCCCATCACGTGGTGAGGCTGACACCAGACTGACCCCATCACGAGGCGAGGCTGACACCAGACTGACCCCATCACGAGGCGAGGCTGACACCAGACTGACCCCATCACGAGGCGAGGCTGACACCAGACTGACCCCATCACGAGGCGAGGTTGACACCAGACTGACCCCATCACGAGGCGAGGCTGACACCAGACTGACACCATCACGAGTCGAGACTGACACCAGACTGACACCATCATGATGTGAGGCTGACACCAGACTGATCTCATCACGAGGCGAGGCTGACACCAGACTGACACCATCACGAGGCGAGGCTGACACCAGACTGTCACCATCATGATGTGAGGCTGACACCAGACTGACCCCATCACGAGGCGAGACTGACACCAGACTGACCCCATCACGAGGCGAGGCTGACACCAGACTGACCCCATCACGAGGCGAGGCTGACACCAGACTGACCCCATCACGAGGCGAGGCTGACACCTGACTGACACCATCATGATGTGAGGCTGACACCAGACTGACCCCATCACTAGGCGAGGCTGACACCAGACTGACCCCATCACGAGGCGAGGCTGACACCAGACTGACCCCATCACGAGGCGAGGCTGACACCAGACTGACCCCATCACGAGGCGAGGCTGACACCAGACTGACCCCATCACGAGGCGAGGCTGACACCAGACTGACCCCATCACGCATCACGAGTCGAGACTGACACCAGACTGACCCCATCACGAGGCGAGACTGACACCAGACTGACCCCATCATGAGGCGAGGCTGACACCAGACTGACCCCATCACGGGGCGAGGCTGACACCAGACTGACCCCATCACGAGGCGAGACTGACACCAGACTGACCCCATCATGAGGCGAGAGTGACACCAGACTGACCCCATCACGAGGCGAGACTGACACCAGACTGACCCCATGATGATGTGAGGCTGACACCAGACTGACCCCATCACGAGGCGAGACTGACACCAGACTGACCCCATCACGAGGCGAGACTGACACCAGACTGACCCCATCATGATGTGAGGCTGACACCAGACTGACCCCATCACGAGTCGAGGCTGACACCTGACTGACACCATCATGATGTGAGGCTGACACCAGACTGACCCCATCACGAGGCGAGGCTGACACCAGACTGACCCCATCACGAGGCGAGGCTGACACCAGACTGACCCCATCACGAGGTGAGGCTGACACCAGACTGACCCCATCCTGAGGCGAGGCTGACACCAGACTGACACCATCATGATGTGAGGCTGACACCAGACTGAACCCATCACGAGGCAAGGGTGACACCAGACTGACCCTATCACGAGGCGAGGCTTACACCAGACTGACCCCATCTCGAGGCGAGGCTGACACCAGACTGACACCATTACGATGTGAGGCTGACACCAGACTGACCCCATCACGAGGCGAGGCTGACACCAGACTGACACCATCACGAGGCGAGTCTGACACCAGACTGAGCCCATCACGAGGCGAGGCTGACACCAGACTGACCCCATCACGAGGCGAGGCTGACACCAGACTGACACCATCACGAGGCGACACTGACACCAGACTGACACCATCACGAGGCGAGACTGACACCAGACTGACCCCACGACGAGGCGAGGCTGACACCAGACTGACCCCATCATGATGTGAGGCTGACACCAGACTGACCCCATCACTAGGCGAGGCTGACACCAGACTGACCCCATCACGAGGCGAGGCTGACACCAGACTGACACCATCACGAGGCGAGGCGGACACCAGACTGACCCCATCATGATGTGAGGCTGACAGCAGACTGACCCAATCACTAGGCGAGGCTGACACCAGACTGACCCCATCACGAGGCGAGGCTGACACCAGACTGACACCATCACGAGGCGAGGCTGACACCAGACTGACACCATCATGATGTGAGGCTGACACCAGACTGACCCCATCACGAGGCGAGAATGACAACAGACTGACCCCATTACGAGGCGAGACTGACACCAGACTGACCCCATCACGAGGTGAGGCTGACACCAGACTGACCCCATCACGGGGCGAGGCTGACACCAGACTGACCCCATCACGAGGCGAGACTGACACCAGACTGACCCCATCATGAGGCGAGACTGACACCAGACTGACCCCATCACGAGGCGAGACTGACACCAGACTGATCCCATGATGATGTGAGGCTGACACCAGACTGACCCCATCACGGGGCGAGGCTGACACCAGACTGACCCCATCACGAGGCGAGACTGACACCAGACTGACCCCATCACGAGGCGAGACTGACACCAGACTGACCCCATCATGATGTGAGGCTGACACCAGACTGACCCCATCACGAGTCGAGGCTGACACCTGACTGACACCATAATGATGTGAGGCTGACACCAGACTGACCCCATCACGTGGTGAGGCTGAAAACCAGACTGACACCATCACGAGGCGAGGCTGACTCCAGACTGACCCCATCACGAGGCGAGGCTGACACCAGACTGACCCCATCACGAGGCGAGGCTGACACCAGACTGACCCCATCACGAGGCGAGGCTGACACCAGACTGACACCATAACGAGGCGAGGCTGACACCAGACTGACACCATCATGATGTGAGGCTGACACCAGACTGACCCCATCACGCATCACGAGTCGAGACTGACACCAGACTGACCCCATCACGAGGCGAGACGGACACCAGACTGACCCCATCACGAAGCGAGGCTGACACCAGACTGACCCCATCACGGGGCGAGGCTGACACCAGACTGACCCCATCACGAGGCGAGACTGACACCAGACTGACCCCATCACGAGGCGAGACTGACACCAGACTGACCCCATCATGATGTGAGGCTGACACCAGACTGACCCCATCACGAGTCGAGGCTGACACCTGACTGACACCATCATGATGTGAGACTGACACCAGACTGACCCCATCACGAGGCGAGGCTGACACCAGACTGACCCCATCACGAGGCGAGGCTGACACCAGACTGACCCCATCACGAGGTGAGGCTGACACCAGACTGACCCCATCCTGAGGCAAGGCTGACACCAGACTGACACCATCATGATGTGAGGCTGACACCAGACTGAACCCATCACGAGGCTAGGGTGACACCAGACTGACCCTATCACGAGGCGAGGCTTACACCAGACTGACCCCATCTCGAGGCGAGGCTGACACCAGACTGACACCATTACGATGTGAGGCTGACACCAGACTGACCCCATCACGAGGCGAGGCTGACACCAGACTGACACCATCACGAGGCGAGTCTGACACCAGACTGACCCCATAACGAGGCGAGGCTGATACCAGACTGACACCATCATGATGTGAGACTGACACCAGACTGACCCCATCACGAGGCGAGGCTGACACCAGACTGACACCATCATGATGTGAGGCTGACACCAGTCTGACCCCATCACGTGGTGAGGCTGACACCAGACTGACCCCATCACGAGGCGAGGCTGACACCAGACTGACCCCATCACGAGGCGAGGCTGACACCAGACTGACCCCATCACGAGGCGAGGCTGACACCAGACTGACCCCATCACGAGGCGAGGCTGACACCAGACTGACCCCATCACGAGGCGAGGCTGACACCAGACTGACACCATCACGAGTCGAGACTGACACCAGACTGACACCATCATGATGTGAGGTTGACACCAGACTGACCCCATCACGAGGCGAGGCTGACACCAGACTGACACCATCACGAGTCGAGACTGACACCAGACTGACACCATCATGATGTGAGGCTGACACCAGACTGATCTCATCACGAGGCGAGGCTGACACCAGACTGACACCATCACGAGGCGAGGCTGACACCAGACTGTCACCATCATGATGTGAGGCTGACACCAGACTGACCCCATCACGAGGCGAGACTGACACCAGACTGACCCCATCACTAGGCGAGACTGACACCAGACTGACCCCATCATGAGGCGAGGCTGACACCAGACTGACCCCATCACGGGGCGAGGCTGACACCAGACTGACCCCATCACGAGGCGAGACTGACACCAGACTGACCCCATCATGAGGCGAGAGTGACACCAGACTGACCCCATCACGAGGCGAGACTGACACCAGACTGACCCCATCACGGGGCGAGGCTGACACCAGACTGACCCCATCACTAGGCGAGGCTGACACCAGACTGACCCCATCACGAGGCGAGGCTGACACCAGACTGACACCATCACGAGGCGAGGCTGACACCAGACTGACACCATCATGATGTGAGGCTGACACCAGACTGACCCCATCACGAGGCGAGACTGACAACAGACTGACCCCATTACGAGGCGAGACTGACACCAGACTGACCCCATCACGAGGCGAGACTGACACCAGACTGACCCCATCATGATGTGAGGTTGACACCAGATTGAGCCCATCACGAGGCGAGGCTGACAGCAGACTGACCCCATCACTAGGCGAGGCTGACACCAGACTGACCCCCTCACGAGACGAGGCTGACACCAGACTGACCCCATTACGAGGCGAGGCTGACACCAGACTGACGCCATCACGAGGCGGGGCTGACACCAGACTGACACCATCACGAGGCGAGGCTGACACCAGACTGACACCATCACGAGGCGAGGCTGACACCAGACTGACCCCATCACTAGGCGAGGCTGACACCAGACTGACCCCATCACGAGGCAAGGCTGACATCAGACTGACACCATCATGAGGCAAGGCTGACACCAGACTGACCCCATCATGATGTGAGGCTGACACTAGACTGACACCATCACTAGGCGAGACTGACACCAGACTGACACCATCATGATGTGAGGCTGACACCAGACTGACCCCATCACGAGGCGAGGCTGACACCAGACTGACCCCATCACGAGGCGAGTCTGACACCAGACTGACCCCATCACGAGGCGAGGCTGACACCAGACTGACCCCATCACGAGGCGAGGCTGACACCAGACTGACCCCATCACGAGGCGAGGCTGACACCAGACTGACACCATCACGAGGCGAGGCTGACACCAGACTGACACCTTCACAAGGAGAGACTGAGACCAGACTGACCCCATCACGAGGCGAGGCTGACACCAGACGGACACCATCACGATGTGAGACTGACACCAGACTGACCCCATCACAAGGAGAGACTGACACCAGACTGACCCCATCACGGGGCGAGGCTGACACCAGACTGACCCCATCACGAGGCGAGGCTGACTCCAGACTGACACCATCATGATGTGAGGCTGACACCAGACTGACCCCATCTCGAGGCGAGGCTGACACCGGACTGACCCCATCACTAGGCGAGACTGACACAGGACTGACCCCACCACGAGGCGAGGCTGACACCAGACTGACACCATCATGATGTGAGGCTGACACCAGACTCTCCCCATCACGAGGCGAGGCTGACACCAGACTGACCCTATCACTAGGCGAGGCTGACACCAGACTGACACCATCACGAGGCGAGGCTGACACCAGACTGACACCATCACGAGGCGAGGCTGACACCAGACTGACCCCATCACGAGGCAAGGCTGACACCAGACTGACATCATCACGAGGCGAGGCTGACACCAGACTAACACCATCACGAGGCGAGGCTGACACCAGACGGACACCATCACGATGTGAGACTGACAACAGACTGACCCCATCACAAGGAGAGACTGAGACCAGACTGACCCCATCACGAGGCGAGGCTGACACCAGACGGACACCATCACGATGTGAGACTGACACCAGACTGACCCCATCACAAGGAGAGACTGACACCAGACTGACCCCATCACGGGGCGAGGCTGACACCAGACTGACCCCATCACGAGACGAGACTGACACCAGACTGACCCCATCACGAGGGGAGGCTGACACCAGACTGACCCCATCACGAGTCGAGGCTGACACCAGACTGACCCCATCACGAGGCGCGGCTGACACCTGACTGACACCATCATGATGTGAGGCTGACACCAGACTGACCCCATCACTAGGCGAGGCTGACACCAGACTGACCCCATCACGATGCGATGCTGACACCAGACTGACACCATCACGAGGCGAGACTGACACCAGACTGACCCCATCACGAGGCGAGGCTGACTCCAGACTGACACCATCATGATGTGAGGCTGACACCTGACTGACCCCATCACGAGGCGAGGCTGACACCGGACTGACCCCATCACTAGGCGAGACTGACACAGGACTGACCCCACCACGAGGCGAGGCTGACACCAGACTGACACCATCATGATGTGAGGCTGACACCAGACTCTCCCCATCACGAGGCGAGGCTGACACCAGACTGACCCTATCACTAGGCGAGGCTGACACCAGACTGACACCATCATGATGTGAGGCTGACACCAGACTCTCCCCATCACGAGGCGAGGCTGACACCAGACTGACACCATCACGAGGCGAGGCTGACACCAGACTGACCCCATCACGAGGCGAGGCTGACACCAGACTGACACCATCACGATGTGAGGCTGACACCAGACTGACCCCATCACGAGGCGAGACTGACACCAGACTGACCGCATCACGAGGCGAGGCTGACACCAGACTGACACCATCATGATGTGAGGCTGACACCAGACTGACCCCATCACGAGGCGAGGCTGACACAAGACTGACCCTATCACTAGGTGAGGCTGACACCAGACTGACACCATCACGAGGCGAGGCTGACATGTGACTGACACCATCATGATGTGAGGCTGACACCAGACTGACCCCATCACGAGGCGAGGCTGACACCAGACTGACCCTATCACTAGGCGAGGCTGACACCAGACTGACCCCATCACGAGGCGAGGCTGACACCAGACTGACCCCAGCACGAGGCGAGGCTGACACCAGACTGACCCCATCACGAGGCGAGGCTGACACCAGACTGACCCTATCACGAGGCGAGGCTGACACCAGACTGACCCTATCATGAGGCGAGGCTGAAACCAGACTGACACCATCACGAGGCGAGGCTGACACCAGACTGACCCCATCACGAGGCGAGACTGACACCAGAATGACACCATCACGAGGCGAGGCTGACACCAGACTGGCCCGATCACGAGGCGAGGCTGACACCAGACTGACCCCATCACGAGGCGAGGCTGACACCAGACTGACCCCATCACAAGGCGAGTCTGACACCGGACTGACCCCACCACGAGGCGAGGCTGACACCAGACTGACACCATCATGATGTGAGGCTGACACCAGACTGACCCCATCACGAGGCGAGGCTGACACCAGACTGACCCTATCACTAGGCGAGGCTGACACCAGACTGACACCATCACGAGGCGAGGCTGAAACCAGACTGACCCCATCACGAGGCGAGGCTCACACCAGAATGACACCATCACGAGGCGAGGCTGACACCAGACTGACCCCATCACGAGGCGAGACTGACACCAGACTGACCCCATCACGAGGCGAGGCTGACACCAGACTGACCCCATCACGAGGCGAGGCTGACACCAGACTGACACCATCATGATGTGAGGCTGACACAAGACTGACCCCATCACGAGGCGAGGCTGACACCAGACAGACCCCATTGCGAGGCGAGGCTGACACTAGACTGACCCCATCACGAGGCGAGGCTGACACCAGACTGACACCATCACGAGGCGAGGCTGACACTAGACTGACCCCATCACGAGGCGAGGCTGACACAAGACTGACACCATCATGATGTGAGACTGACACCAGACTGACCCCATCACAATGCGAGGCTGACACCAGACTGGCCCCATCACGAGGCGAGGCTGACACCAGACTGACCCCATCACGAGGCGAGGCTGACACCTGACTGACACCATCATGATGTGAGGCTGACACCAGACTGACCCATCACGAGGCGAGGCTGACACCAGACTGACACCATCATGATGTGAGGCTGACACCAGATTGACCCCATCACAAGGCGAGGCTGACACCAGACTGACCCCATCACAAGGCAAGGCTGACACCAGACTGACACCATCACGAGGCGAGGCTGACACCAGACTGACACCATCATGATGTGAGGCTGACACCAGACTGACCCCATCATGAGGCGAGACTGACACCAGACTGACCCCGTCACGAGGCGAGGCTGACACCAGACTGACCCCATCACGAGGCGAGGCTGACACCAGACTGACCCCATTACGAGGCGAGGCTGACACCAGACTGACACCATCACGAGGCGAGATTGACACCAGACTGACACCATCATGAGGCGAGGCTGACACCAGACTGACCCCATCACGAGGCAAGGCTGACACCAGACTGACCCCATCACGAGGCGAGGCTGACACCAGACTGACCCCATCACGAGGCGAGGCTGACACCAGACTGACACCATCATGATGTGAGGCTGACATCAGACAGATCCCATCACGAGGTGAGGCTGACACCAGACTGACCCCATCACGACGCGAGGCTGACACCAGACTGACACCATCACGAGGCGAGGCTGACACCAGACTGACACCATCATGATGTGAGGCTGACACCAGACTGACCCCATCACTAGGCGAGACTGACACAAGACTGACCCCATCACGAGGCGAGACTGACACCAGACTGACCCCATCACGAGGCGAGACTGACACCAGAATGACCCCATTACGAGGCAAGGCTGACACCAGACTGACACCATCACGAGGCGAGGCTGACACCAGACTGACACCATCACGAGGCGAGGCTGACACTAGACTGACCCCATTACGAGGCGAAGCTGACACCAGACTGACACCATCATGATGTGAGACTGACACCAGACTGACCCCATCACGAGGCGAGGCTGACACCAGACTGACCCCATCACGAGGCGAGGCTGACACCAGACTGACCCCTTCACGGAGCGAGGCTGACACCAGACTGACCCCATCACGAGGCGAGACTGACACCAGACTGACACGATCACTAGGCGAGACTGACACCAGACTGACCCAATCACGAGGCGAGGCTGACACTAGACTGACCCCATCACGAGCCGAGACTGACACCAGACTGACCCCATCATGAGGCGAAGCTGACACCAGACTGACCCCATCACGAGGCGAGACTGACACCAGACTGACCCCATCATGATGTGAGGCTGACACCAGACTGAGCCCATCACGAGGCGAAGCTGACAGCAGACTGACCCCATCACTAGGCGAGGCTGACACCAGACTAACCCCATCACGAGGCGAGGCTGAAACCAGACTGACCCCATCACGAGGCGAGGCTGACACCAGACTGACCCAATCACAAGGCGAAGCTGACACCAGATTGACACCATCCTGATGTGAGGCTGACACCAGACTGACCCCATCACGAGGCGAGGCTGACACCAGACTGACACCATCACGAGGCGAGGCTGACACCAGACTGACACCATCACGAGGCAAGGCTGACGCCAGACTGACCCCATCGCGAGGCGAGGCTGACACCTGACTGACACCATCACGAGGCGAGGCTGACACCAGACTGACCCCATCACAAGGCGAGGCTGACACCAGACTGACCCCATCACGAGGCGAGGCTGATACCAGACTGACACCATCACGAGGCGAGGCTGATACCAGACTGACACCATCATGATGTGAGACTGACACCAGACTGACTCCATCACGTGGTGAGGCTGACACCAGACTGACCCATTCACGAGGCGAGGCTGACACCAGCCTGACACCATCAGGATGTGAGGCTGACACCAGACTGACCCCATCACGTGGTGAGGCTGACACCAGACTGACCCCATCATGAGGCGAGACTGACACCAGACTGACCCCATCACGAGGCGAGGCTGACACCAGACTGGCCCCATCACGAGGCGAGGCTGACACCAGACTGACCCCATTACGAGGCGAGGCTGACACCAGACTGACACCATCACGAGGCGAGGCTGACACCAGACTGACACCATCACGAGGCGAGGCTGACACCAGACTGACCCCATCACGAGGCAAGGCTGACACCAGACTGACACCATCATGATGTGAGACTGACACAAGACTGACCCCATCACGAGGCGAGGCTGACACCAGACTGACCCCATCACGAGGCGAGGCTGACACCAGACTGACCCCATCACGAGGCGAGGCTGACACCTGACTGACACCATCACGAGGCAAGGCTGACACCAGACTGACCCCATCACGAGGCGAGGCTGACACCATACTGACACCATCATGATGTGAGGCTGACACCAGACAGATCCCATCACGAGGTGAGGCTGACACAAGACTGACACCATCACGAGGCGAGGCTGACACCAGACTGACACCATCACGAGGCGAGTCTGACACCAGACTGACCCCATCACGAGGTGAGGCTGACACCAGACTGACACCATCATGATGTGAGGCTGACACCAGACTGACCCCATCACGAGGCGAGGCTGACACCAGACTGACCCTATCACTAGGCGAGGCTGATACCAGACTGACACCATCTCGAGGCGAGGCTGACACCAGACTGACCACATAACGAGGCGAGGCTGACACCAGACTGACCCCATCATGATGTGAGGCTGACACCAGTCTGACCCCATCACGAGGCGAAGCTAACACCAGACTGACCCCATCACGAGGAGAGGCTGACACAAGACTGACCCCATCACGAGGCGAGGCTGACACCAGACTGACCCCATCACGAGGCGAGGCTGACACCAGACTGACCCCATCACGAGGCGAGGCTGACACCAGACTGACCCCATCACGAGGCGAGGCTGACACCTGACTGACACCATCATGATGTGAGGCTGACACCAGACTGACCCCATCACTAGGCGAGGCTGACACCAGACTGACGCCATCACGAGGCGAGGCTGACACCAGACTGACCCCATCACGAGGCGAGGCTGACACCAGACTGACCCCATCACGAGGCGAGACTGACACCGGACTGACCCCATCATGAGGCGAGGCTGACACCGGACTGACCCCATCACGAGGTGAGGCTGACAACAGACTGACCCCATCACGAGGCGAGACTGACACCGGACTGACCCCATCACGAGGCGAGGCTGACACCAGACTGACACCATCATGATGTGAGGCTGACACCAGACTGACCCCATCACGAGGCAAGGCTGACACCAGACTGACCCTATCACTAGGCGAGGCTGACACCAGACTGACACCATCACGAGACGAGGCTGACACCAGACTGACACCATCATGATGTGAGGCTGACACCAGACTGACCCCATCACGAGGCGAGACTGACACCAGACTGACCCCATCACGACGCAAGGCTGACACCAGACTGACACCATCACGAGGCGAGGCTGACACCAGACTGACACCATCATGATGTGAGGCTGACACCAGATTGACCCCATCACTAGGCGAGACTGAAACCAGACTGACCCCATCACTAGGCGAGACTGACACAAGACTGACCCCATCACGAGGCGAGACTGACACCAGACTGACCCCATCACGAGGCGAGACTGACACCATACTGACCCCATCACGAGGCGAGGCTGACACCAGACTGACCCAATCACAAGGAGAGGCTGACACCAGACTGACACCATCACGAGGCGAGACTGACACCAGACTGACCCCCTCAGGAGGCGAGGCTGACACCAGACTGACCTCGTCACGAGGCGGGGCTGACACCAGACTGACCCCATCACGAGGCGAGGCTGACACCAGACTGACCCCATCACGAGGCGAGACTGACACCAGACTTACCCCATCACGAGGCGAGGCTGACACCAGACTGACACCATCACAAGGCAAAGCTGACACCAGATTGACACCATCATGATGTGAGACTGACACCAGACTGACCCCATCACGGGACTAGGCTGACACCAGACTGACCCAATCACGAGGCGAGACTGACACCAGACTGACCCCATCACGAGGCGATGCTGACACCAGACTGACCCCATCACGAGGCGAGACTGACACCAGACTGACCCCATCACGAGGCGAGACTGACACCAGACTGACCCCATCACGATGTGAGGCTGACACCAGACTGACCCCATCACAAGGCGAGGCTGACACCAGACTGACCCCATCATGATGTGAGGCTGACACCAGACTGACCCCATCACGAGGCGATGCTGACACCAGACTGACCCCATCACGAGGCGAGGCTGACACCAGACTGACGCCATCACGAGGCGAGACTGACACAGGACTGACCCCATCACGGGGCGAGGCTGACACCAGACTGACCCCATCACGAGGCGAGGCTCACACCAGACTGACACCATCACGAGGCGTGGCTGACACCAGACTGACCCCATCATGATGTGAGGCTGACACCAGACTGACCCCATCACTAGGCGAGGCTGACACCAGACTGACCCCATCACGAGGCGAGGCTGACACCAGACTGACACCATCACGAGGCGAGGCTGACACCAGACTGACACCATCATAATGCGAGGTTGACACCAGACTGACCCCATCACGAGGCGAGATTGACACCAGACTGACCCCATCACGAGGCGAGACTGACACCAGACTGACCCCATCACGAGGCGAGACTGACACCAGACTGACCCCATCACGGGACGAGGCTGACACCAGACTGACCCCATCACAAGGCGAGACTGACACCAGACTGACCCCATCACGAGGCGAGACTGACACCAGACTGACCCCATCATGATGTGAGGCTGACACCAGACTGACCCCAATCCGAGGCGAGGCTGACACCAGACTGACCCCATCACGAGGCGAGGCTGACACCAGACTGACCCCATCACTAGGCGAGGCTGACACCAGACTTACCCCATCACGAGGCGAGGCTGACACCAGACTGACCCCATCACGAGGCGAGGCTGACACCAGACTTACCCCATCACGAGGCGAGGCTGACACCAGACTGACAACATCACAAGGCGAAGCTGACACAAGATTGACACCATCATGATGTGAGGCTGACACCAGACTGACCCCGTCACGGGGCGAGGCTGACACCAGACTGACCCCATCACGGGGCGAGGCTGACACCAGACTGACCCCATCATGAGACTAGACTGACACCAGACTGACCCCATCAAGAGGCGAGGCTGACACCAGACTGACCCCGTCACGAAGCGAGGCTGACACCAGACTGACCCCGTCACGAGGCGAGGCTGACACCAGACTGACCCCATCACGAGGCGAGACTGACACCGGACTGACCCCATCATGAGGCGAGGCTGACACCAGACTGACACCATCATGATGTGAGGCTGACACCAGACTGACCCCATCACGAGGTGAGGCTGACACCAGACTTACTCCATCACGAGGCGAGGCTGACACCAGACTGACCCCATCACGAGGCGAGGCTGACACCAGACTGGCCCCATCACGAGGCGAGGCTGACACCAGACTGACCCCATTACGAGGCGAGGCTGACACCAGACTGACACCATCACGAGGCGAGGCTGACACCAGACTGACACCATCACGAGGCGAGGCTGA
The DNA here is from genome assembly GCF_062004578.1 of Staurois parvus. Lineage (NCBI taxonomy): Eukaryota > Metazoa > Chordata > Amphibia > Anura > Ranidae > Staurois > Staurois parvus. Next base: position 172,347 of record NW_028320357.1, on the reverse strand, counting down.
CACCAGACTGACCCCATCACGAGGCAAGGCTGACACCAGACTGACACCATCATGATGTGAGACTGACACAAGACTGACCCCATCACGAGGCGAGGCTGACACCAGACTGACCCCATCACGAGGCGAGGCTGACACCATACTGACACCATCATGATGTGAGGCTGACACCAGACAGATCCCATCACGAGGTGAGGCTGACACAAGACTGACACCATCACGAGGCGAGGCTGACACCAGACTGACACCATCACGAGGCGAGGCTGACACCAGACTGACCCCATCACGAGGCGAAGCTAACACCAGACTGACCCCATCACGAGGCGAGGCTGACACCAGACTGACCCCATCACGAGGCGAGGCTGACACCAGACTGACCCCATCACGAGGCGAGGCTGACACCAGTCTGACCCCATCACGAGGCGAAGCTAACACCAGACTGACCCCATCACGAGGCGAGGCTGACACCAGACTGACCCCATCACGAGCGAGGCTGACACCAGACTGACCCCATCACGAGGCGAGGCTGACACCAGACTGACCCCATCACGAGGCGAGGCTGACACCTGACTGACACCTTCATGATGTGAGGCTGACACCAGACTGACCCCATCACTAGGCGAGGCTGACACCAGACTGACGCCATCACGAGGCGAGGTTGACACCAGACTGACCCCATCACGAGGCGAGGCTGACACCAGACTGACCCCATCACGAGGCGAGACTGACACCGGACTGACCCCATCATGAGGCGAGGCTGACACCGGACTGACCCCATCACGAGGTGAGGCTGACAACAGACTGACCCCATCACGAGGCGAGACTGACACCGGACTGACCCCATCACGAGGCGAGGCTGACACCAGACTGACACCATCATGATGTGAGGCTGACACCAGACTGACCCCATCACGAGGCAAGGCTGACACCAGACTGACCCTATCACTAGGCGAGGCTGACACCAGACTGACACCATCACGAGACGAGGCTGACACCAGACTGACACCATCATGATGTGAGGCTGACACCAGACTGACCCCATCACGAGGCGAGACTGACACCAGACTGACCCCATCACGACGCAAGGCTGACACCAGACTGACACCATCACGAGGCGAGGCTGACACCAGACTGACACCATCATGATGTGAGGCTGACACCAGATTGACCCCATCACTAGGCGAGACTGAAACCAGACTGACCCCATCACTAGGCGAGACTGACACAAGACTGACCCCATCACGAGGCGAGACTGACACCAGACTGACCCCATCACGAGGCGAGACTGACACCATACTGACCCCATCACGAGGCGAGGCTGACACCAGACTGACCCAATCACAAGGCGAGGCTGACACCAGACTGACACCATCACGAGGCGAGACTGACACCAGACTGACCCCCTCAGGAGGCGAGGCTGACACCAGACTGACCTCGTCACGAGGCGGGGCTGACACCAGACTTACCCCATCACGAGGCGAGGCTGACACCAGACTGACACCATCACAAGGCAAAGCTGACACCAGATTGACACCATCATGATGTGAGGCTGACACCAGACTGACCCCATCACGGGACTAGGCTGACACCAGACTGACCCAATCACGAGGCGAGACTGACACCAGACTGACCCCATCACGAGGCGATGCTGACACCAGACTGACCCCATCACGAGGCGAGACTGACACCAGACTGACCCCATCACGAGGCGAGACTGACACCAGACTGACCCCATCACGATGTGAGGCTGACACCAGACTGACCCCATCACAAGGCGAGGCTGACACCAGACTGACCCCATCATGATGTGAGGCTGACACCAGACTGACCCCATCACGAGGCGATGCTGACACCAGACTGACCCCATCACGAGGCGAGGCTGACACCAGACTGACGCCATCACGAGGCGAGACTGACACAGGACTGACCCCATCACGGGGCGAGGCTGACACCAGACTGACCCCATCACGAGGCGAGGCTCACACCAGACTGACACCATCACGAGGCGTGGCTGACACCAGACTGACCCCATCATGATGTGAGGCTGACACCAGACTGACCCCATCACTAGGCGAGGCTGACACCAGACTGACCCCATCACGAGGCGAGGCTGACACCAGACTGACACCATCACGAGGCGAGGCTGACACCAGACTGACACCATCATAATGCGAGGTTGACACCAGACTGACCCCATCACGAGGCGAGATTGACACCAGACTGACCCCATCACGAGGCGAGACTGACACCAGACTGACCCCATCACGAGGCGAGACTGACACCAGACTGACCCCATCACGGGACGAGGCTGACACCAGACTGACCCCATCACGAGGCGAGACTGACACCAGACTGACCCCATCACGAGGCGAGACTGACACCAGACTGACCCCATCATGATGTGAGGCTGACACCAGACTGACCCCAATCCGAGGCGAGGCTGACACCAGACTGACCCCATCACGAGGCGAGGCTGACACCAGACTGACCCCATCACTAGGCGAGGCTGACACCAGACTTACCCCATCACGAGGCGAGGCTGACACCAGACTGACCCCATCACGAGGCGAGGCTGACACCAGACTTACCCCATCACGAGGCGAGGCTGACACCAGACTTACCCCATCACGAGGCGAGGCTGACACCAGACTGACAACATCACAAGGCGAAGCTGACACAAGATTGACACCATCATGATGTGAGGCTGACACCAGACTGACCCCGTCACGGGGCGAGGCTGACACCAGACTGACCCCATCACGGGGCGAGGCTGACACCAGACTGACCCCATCATGAGACTAGACTGACACCAGACTGACCCCATCAAGAGGCGAGGCTGACACCAGACTGACCCCGTCACGAGGCGAGGCTGTCACCAGAATGACCCCGTCACGAGGCGAGGCTGACACCAGACTGACCCCATCACGAGGCGAGACTGACACCGGACTGACCCCATCATGAGGCGAGGCTGACACCAGACTGACACCATCATGATGTGAGGCTGACACCAGACTGACCCCATCACGAGGTGAGGCTGACACCAGACTGACACCATCACGAGGCGAGGCTGACACCAGACTGACACCATCACGGGGCGAGACTGACACCGGACTGACCCCATCACGAGGCGAGGCTGACACCAGACTGACACCATCATGAGGCGAGGCTGACACCAGACTGACCCCATCACGAGGCGAGGCTGACACCAGACTGACCCTATCACTAGGCGAGGCTGACACCAGACTGACACCATCACGAGGCGAGGCTGAAACCCGACTGACCCCAGCATGAGGCGAGGCTGATACAAGACTGACACCATCACGAGGCGAGGCTGTCACCAGACTGACACCATCATGATGTGAGGCTGACACCAGACTGACCCCATCACGAGGCGAGGCTGACACCAGACTGACCCTATCACTAGGCGAGGCTGACACCAGACTGACACCATCACGAGGCGAGGCTGACACCAGACTGACCCCATCACGAGGCGAGGCTGACACCATACTCACACCATCACGAGGCGAGGCGGACACCAGACTGACACCATCACGAGGCGAGGCTGACACCAGACTGACCGCATCACGACGCGAGGCTGACTCCAGACTGACACCATCATGATGTGAGGCTGACACCAGACTGACCCCATCACGAGGCGAGGCTGACACCAGACTGACCCCATCACGAGGCGAGGCTGACACCAGACTGACCCCATCACGAGGCGAGGCTGACACCAAACTGACCCCATCACGAGGCGAGGCTGACACCAGACTGACACCATCATGATGTGATGCTGACACCAGACTGTCCCCATCACGAGGCGAGGCTGACACCAGACTGACCCCATCACGAGGCAAGACTGACACCGGACTGACCCCATCACGAGGTGAGGCTGACACCGGACTGACACCATCATGATGTGAGGCTGACACAAGACTGACCCCATCACGAGGCGAGGCTGACACCAGACTGACCCCATCACGAGGCGAGGCTGACACCAGACTGACCCCATCACGAGGCGAGGCTGACACCAGACTGACACCATCACGAGGCGAGACTGACACCAGACTGACCCAATCACAAGGCGACGCTGACACCAGACTGACCCCATCAAGATGTGAGAGTGACACCAGACTGACCCCATCACTAGGCGAGGCTGAAACCAGACTAACCCCATCACGAGGCGAGACTGACACCGGACTGACCCCATCACGAGGTGAGGCTGACACCGGACTGACACCATCATGATGTGAGGCTGACACAAGACTGACCCCATCACGAGGCGAGGCTGACACCAGACTGACCCCATCACGAGGCGAGGCTGACACCAGACTGACCCCATCACGAGGCGAGTCTGACACCAGACTGACACCATCACGAGGCGAGACTGACACCAGACTGACCCCATCACGAGGCGAGGCTGACACCAGACTGACCCCATCAAGATGTGAGGCTGACACCAGACTGACCCCATCACTAGGCGAGGCTGAAACCAGACTAACCCCATCACGAGGTGAGGCTGACACCAGACTGACACCATCACGAGGCGAGGCTGACACCAGACTGACACCATCATGATGTGAGGCTGACACCAGACTGACCCCATCACGAGTCGAGGCTGACACCAGACTGACCCCATCACGAGGCGAGACTGACACCAGACTGACCCCATCACGAGGCGAGGCTGACACCAGACTGACACCTTCATGATGTGAGGCTGACACCAGACTGACCCCATCACGAGGCGAGGCTGACACCAGACTGACCCCATCATGAGGCGAGGCTGACACCAGACTAACCCCATCACGAGGCGAGGCTGACACCAGACTGACACCATCACGAGGCGAGGCTGACACCAGACTGACACCATCATGATGTGAGGCTGACACCAGACTGACCCCATCACGAGGCGAGGCTGACACCAGACTGACCCCATCACGAGGCGAGGCTGACACCAGACTGACCCCATCACGAGGCGAGGCTGACACCAGACTGACCCCATCACGAGGCGAGACTGACACCGGACTGACCCCATAACGAGGCGAGGCTAGCACCGGACTGACACCATCATGATTTGAGGCTGACACAAGACTGACCCCATCATGAGGCGAGGCTGACACCAGACTAACCCCATCACGAGGCGAGGCTGACACCAGACTGACACCATCACGAGGCGAGGCTGACACCAGACTGACACCATCATGATGTGAGGCTGACACCAGACTGACCCCATCACGAGGCGAGGCTGACACCAGACTGACCCCATCACGAGGCGAGGCTGACACCAGACTGACCCCATCACGAGGCGAGGCTGACACCAGACTGACCCCATCACGAGGCGAGACTGACACCGGACTGACCCCATAACGAGGCGAGGCTAGCACCGGACTGACACCATCATGATTTGAGGCTGACACAAGACTGACCCCATCACGAGGCGAGGCTGACACCAGACTGACCACATCATGAGGCGAGGCTGACACCAGACTGACACCATCACGAGGCGAGGCTGACACCAGACTGACACCATCACGGGGCGAGACTGACACCGGACTGACCCCATCACGAGGCGAGGCTGACACCAGACTGACACCATCATGAGGCGAGGCTGACACCAGACTGACCCCATCACGAGGCGAGGCTGACACCAGACTGACCCTATCACTAGGCGAGGCTGACACCAGACTGACACCATCACGAGGCGAGGCTGAAACCCGACTGACCCCAGCATGAGGCGAGGCTGATACAAGACTGACACCATCACGAGGCGAGGCTGTCACCAGACTGACACCATCATGATGTGAGGCTGACACCAGACTGACCCCATCACGAGGCGAGGCTGACACCAGACTGACCCTATCACTAGGCGAGGCTGACACCATACTCACACCATCACGAGGCGAGGCGGACACCAGACTGACACCATCACGAGGCGAGGCTGACACCAGACTGACCGCATCACGACGCGAGGCTGACTCCAGACTGACACCATCATGATGTGAGGCTGACACCAGACTGACCCCATCACGAGGCGAGGCTGACACCAGACTGACCCCATCACGAGGCGAGGCTGACACCAGACTGACCCCATCACGAGGCGAGGCTGACACCAAACTGACCCCATCACGAGGCGAGGCTGACACCAGACTGACACCATCATGATGTGATGCTGACACCAGACTGTCCCCATCACGAGGCGAGGCTGACACCAGACTGACCCCATCACGAGGCAAGACTGACAAAGGAACTGACCCCATCACGAGGTGAGGCTGACACCGGACTGACACCATCATGATGTGAGGCTGACACAAGACTGACCCAATCACGAGGCGAGGCTGACACCAGACTGACCCCATCACGAGGCGAGGCTGACACCAGACTGACCCCATCACGAGGCGAGGCTGACACCAGACTGACACCATCACGAGGCGAGACTGACACCAGACTGACCCCATCACGAGGCGACGCTGACACCAGACTGACCCCATCAAGATGTGAGGCTGACACCAGACTGACCCCATCACTAGGCGAGGCTGAAACCAGACTAACCCCATCACGAGGTGAGGCTGACACCAGACTGACACCATCACGAGGCGAGGCTGACACCAGACTGACACCATCATGATGTGAGGCTGACACCAGACTGACCCCATCACGAGTCGAGGCTGACACCAGACTGACCCCATCACGAGGCGAGGCTGACACCAGACTGACCCCATCACGAGGCGTTGCTGACACCAGACTGACACCTTCATGATGTGAGGCTGACACCAGACTGACCCCATCACGAGGCGAGGCTGACACCAGACTGACCCCATCAAGATGTGAGGCTGACACCAGACTAACACCATCACGAGGCGAGGCTGACACCAGACTGACACCATCACGAGGCGAGGCTGACACCAGACTGACACCATCATGATGTGAGGCTGTCACCACACTGACCCCATCACGAGGAGAGGCTGACACCAGACTGACACCATCACGAGACGAGGCTGACACCAGACTGACACCATCATGATGTGAGGCTGACACCAGACTGACCCCATCACGAGGCGAGACTGACACCAGACTGACCCCATCACGACGCAAGGCTGACACCAGACTGACACCATCACGAGGCGAGGCTGACACCAGACTGACACCATCATGATGTGAGGCTGACACCAGATTGACCCCATCACTAGGCGAGACTGAAACCAGACTGACCCCATCACTAGGCGAGACTGACACAAGACTGACCCCATCACGAGGCGAGACTGACACCAGACTGACCCCATCACGAGGCGAGACTGACACCATACTGACCCCATCACGAGGCGAGGCTGACACCAGACTGACCCAATCACAAGGCGAGGCTGACACCAGACTGACACCATCACGAGGCGAGACTGACACCAGACTGACCCCCTCAGGAGGCGAGGCTGACACCAGACTGACCTCGTCACGAGGCGGGGCTGACACCAGACTTACCCCATCACGAGGCGAGGCTGACACCAGACTGACACCATCACAAGGCAAAGCTGACACCAGATTGACACCATCATGATGTGAGGCTGACACCAGACTGACCCCATCACGGGACTAGGCTGACACCAGACTGACCCAATCACGAGGCGAGACTGACACCAGACTGACCCCATCACGAGGCGATGCTGACACCAGACTGACCCCATCACGAGGCGAGACTGACACCAGACTGACCCCATCACGAGGCGAGACTGACACCAGACTGACCCCATCACGATGTGAGGCTGACACCAGACTGACCCCATCACAAGGCGAGGCTGACACCAGACTGACCCCATCATGATGTGAGGCTGACACCAGACTGACCCCATCACGAGGCGATGCTGACACCAGACTGACCCCATCACGAGGCGAGGCTGACACCAGACTGACGCCATCACGAGGCGAGACTGACACAGGACTGACCCCATCACGGGGCGAGGCTGACACCAGACTGACCCCATCACGAGGCGAGGCTCACACCAGACTGACACCATCACGAGGCGTGGCTGACACCAGACTGACCCCATCATGATGTGAGGCTGACACCAGACTGACCCCATCACTAGGCGAGGCTGACACCAGACTGACCCCATCACGAGGCGAGGCTGACACCAGACTGACACCATCACGAGGCGAGGCTGACACCAGACTGACACCATCATAATGCGAGGTTGACACCAGACTGACCCCATCACGAGGCGAGATTGACACCAGACTGACCCCATCACGAGGCGAGACTGACACCAGACTGACCCCATCACGAGGCGAGACTGACACCAGACTGACCCCATCACGGGACGAGGCTGACACCAGACTGACCCCATCACGAGGCGAGACTGACACCAGACTGACCCCATCACGAGGCGAGACTGACACCAGACTGACCCCATCATGATGTGAGGCTGACACCAGACTGACCCCAATCCGAGGCGAGGCTGACACCAGACTGACCCCATCACGAGGCGAGGCTGACACCAGACTGACCCCATCACTAGGCGAGGCTGACACCAGACTTACCCCATCACGAGGCGAGGCTGACACCAGACTGACCCCATCACGAGGCGAGGCTGACACCAGACTTACCCCATCACGAGGCGAGGCTGACACCAGACTTACCCCATCACGAGGCGAGGCTGACACCAGACTGACAACATCACAAGGCGAAGCTGACACAAGATTGACACCATCATGATGTGAGGCTGACACCAGACTGACCCCGTCACGGGGCGAGGCTGACACCAGACTGACCCCATCACGGGGCGAGGCTGACACCAGACTGACCCCATCATGAGACTAGACTGACACCAGACTGACCCCATCAAGAGGCGAGGCTGACACCAGACTGACCCCGTCACGAGGCGAGGCTGTCACCAGAATGACCCCGTCACGAGGCGAGGCTGACACCAGACTGACCCCATCACGAGGCGAGACTGACACCGGACTGACCCCATCATGAGGCGAGGCTGACACCAGACTGACACCATCATGATGTGAGGCTGACACCAGACTGACCCCATCACGAGGTGAGGCTGACACCAGACTGACACCATCACGAGGCGAGGCTGACACCAGACTGACACCATCACGGGGCGAGACTGACACCGGACTGACCCCATCACGAGGCGAGGCTGACACCAGACTGACACCATCATGAGGCGAGGCTGACACCAGACTGACCCCATCACGAGGCGAGGCTGACACCAGACTGACCCTATCACTAGGCGAGGCTGACACCAGACTGACACCATCACGAGGCGAGGCTGAAACCCGACTGACCCCAGCATGAGGCGAGGCTGATACAAGACTGACACCATCACGAGGCGAGGCTGTCACCAGACTGACACCATCATGATGTGAGGCTGACACCAGACTGACCCCATCACGAGGCGAGGCTGACACCAGACTGACCCTATCACTAGGCGAGGCTGACACCAGACTGACACCATCACGAGGCGAGGCTGACACCAGACTGACCCCATCACGAGGCGAGGCTGACACCATACTCACACCATCACGAGGCGAGGCGGACACCAGACTGACACCATCACGAGGCGAGGCTGACACCAGACTGACCGCATCACGACGCGAGGCTGACTCCAGACTGACACCATCATGATGTGAGGCTGACACCAGACTGACCCCATCACGAGGCGAGGCTGACACCAGACTGACCCCATCACGAGGCGAGGCTGACACCAGACTGACCCCATCACGAGGCGAGGCTGACACCAAACTGACCCCATCACGAGGCGAGGCTGACACCAGACTGACACCATCATGATGTGATGCTGACACCAGACTGTCCCCATCACGAGGCGAGGCTGACACCAGACTGACCCCATCACGAGGCAAGACTGACACCGGACTGACCCCATCACGAGGTGAGGCTGACACCGGACTGACACCATCATGATGTGAGGCTGACACAAGACTGACCCCATCACGAGGCGAGGCTGACACCAGACTGACCCCATCACGAGGCGAGGCTGACACCAGACTGACCCCATCACGAGGCGAGGCTGACACCAGACTGACACCATCACGAGGCGAGACTGACACCAGACTGACCCAATCACAAGGCGACGCTGACACCAGACTGACCCCATCAAGATGTGAGAGTGACACCAGACTGACCCCATCACTAGGCGAGGCTGAAACCAGACTAACCCCATCACGAGGCGAGACTGACACCGGACTGACCCCATCACGAGGTGAGGCTGACACCGGACTGACACCATCATGATGTGAGGCTGACACAAGACTGACCCCATCACGAGGCGAGGCTGACACCAGACTGACCCCATCACGAGGCGAGGCTGACACCAGACTGACCCCATCACGAGGCGAGTCTGACACCAGACTGACACCATCACGAGGCGAGACTGACACCAGACTGACCCCATCACGAGGCGAGGCTGACACCAGACTGACCCCATCAAGATGTGAGGCTGACACCAGACTGACCCCATCACTAGGCGAGGCTGAAACCAGACTAACCCCATCACGAGGTGAGGCTGACACCAGACTGACACCATCACGAGGCGAGGCTGACACCAGACTGACACCATCATGATGTGAGGCTGACACCAGACTGACCCCATCACGAGTCGAGGCTGACACCAGACTGACCCCATCACGAGGCGAGACTGACACCAGACTGACCCCATCACGAGGCGAGGCTGACACCAGACTGACACCTTCATGATGTGAGGCTGACACCAGACTGACCCCATCACGAGGCGAGGCTGACACCAGACTGACCCCATCATGAGGCGAGGCTGACACCAGACTAACCCCATCACGAGGCGAGGCTGACACCAGACTGACACCATCACGAGGCGAGGCTGACACCAGACTGACACCATCATGATGTGAGGCTGACACCAGACTGACCCCATCACGAGGCGAGGCTGACACCAGACTGACCCCATCACGAGGCGAGGCTGACACCAGACTGACCCCATCACGAGGCGAGGCTGACACCAGACTGACCCCATCACGAGGCGAGACTGACACCGGACTGACCCCATAACGAGGCGAGGCTAGCACCGGACTGACACCATCATGATTTGAGGCTGACACAAGACTGACCCCATCATGAGGCGAGGCTGACACCAGACTAACCCCATCACGAGGCGAGGCTGACACCAGACTGACACCATCACGAGGCGAGGCTGACACCAGACTGACACCATCATGATGTGAGGCTGACACCAGACTGACCCCATCACGAGGCGAGGCTGACACCAGACTGACCCCATCACGAGGCGAGGCTGACACCAGACTGACCCCATCACGAGGCGAGGCTGACACCAGACTGACCCCATCACGAGGCGAGACTGACACCGGACTGACCCCATAACGAGGCGAGGCTAGCACCGGACTGACACCATCATGATTTGAGGCTGACACAAGACTGACCCCATCACGAGGCGAGGCTGACACCAGACTGACCACATCATGAGGCGAGGCTGACACCAGACTGACACCATCACGAGGCGAGGCTGACACCAGACTGACACCATCACGGGGCGAGACTGACACCGGACTGACCCCATCACGAGGCGAGGCTGACACCAGACTGACACCATCATGAGGCGAGGCTGACACCAGACTGACCCCATCACGAGGCGAGGCTGACACCAGACTGACCCTATCACTAGGCGAGGCTGACACCAGACTGACACCATCACGAGGCGAGGCTGAAACCCGACTGACCCCAGCATGAGGCGAGGCTGATACAAGACTGACACCATCACGAGGCGAGGCTGTCACCAGACTGACACCATCATGATGTGAGGCTGACACCAGACTGACCCCATCACGAGGCGAGGCTGACACCAGACTGACCCTATCACTAGGCGAGGCTGACACCATACTCACACCATCACGAGGCGAGGCGGACACCAGACTGACACCATCACGAGGCGAGGCTGACACCAGACTGACCGCATCACGACGCGAGGCTGACTCCAGACTGACACCATCATGATGTGAGGCTGACACCAGACTGACCCCATCACGAGGCGAGGCTGACACCAGACTGACCCCATCACGAGGCGAGGCTGACACCAGACTGACCCCATCACGAGGCGAGGCTGACACCAAACTGACCCCATCACGAGGCGAGGCTGACACCAGACTGACACCATCATGATGTGATGCTGACACCAGACTGTCCCCATCACGAGGCGAGGCTGACACCAGACTGACCCCATCACGAGGCAAGACTGACAAAGGAACTGACCCCATCACGAGGTGAGGCTGACACCGGACTGACACCATCATGATGTGAGGCTGACACAAGACTGACCCAATCACGAGGCGAGGCTGACACCAGACTGACCCCATCACGAGGCGAGGCTGACACCAGACTGACCCCATCACGAGGCGAGGCTGACACCAGACTGACACCATCACGAGGCGAGACTGACACCAGACTGACCCCATCACGAGGCGACGCTGACACCAGACTGACCCCATCAAGATGTGAGGCTGACACCAGACTGACCCCATCACTAGGCGAGGCTGAAACCAGACTAACCCCATCACGAGGTGAGGCTGACACCAGACTGACACCATCACGAGGCGAGGCTGACACCAGACTGACACCATCATGATGTGAGGCTGACACCAGACTGACCCCATCACGAGTCGAGGCTGACACCAGACTGACCCCATCACGAGGCGAGGCTGACACCAGACTGACCCCATCACGAGGCGTTGCTGACACCAGACTGACACCTTCATGATGTGAGGCTGACACCAGACTGACCCCATCACGAGGCGAGGCTGACACCAGACTGACCCCATCAAGATGTGAGGCTGACACCAGACTAACACCATCACGAGGCGAGGCTGACACCAGACTGACACCATCACGAGGCGAGGCTGACACCAGACTGACACCATCATGATGTGAGGCTGTCACCACACTGACCCCATCACGAGGAGAGGCTGACACCAGACTGACACCATCACGAGGCGAGGCTGACACCAGACTGACACCATCATGATGTGAGGCTGACACCAGACTGACCTCATCACGAGGCGAGGCTGACACCAGACTGACACCATCACAAGGCGAGGCTGACGCCAGATTGACACCATCATGATGTGAGGCTGACACCAGACTGACCCCATCACAAGGCGAGACTGACACCAGACTGACCCCATCACGAGGCGAGGCTGACACCAGACTGACCCCATCACGAGGCGAGGCTGACACCAGACTGACCCCATCACGAGGCGAGGCTGACACCAGACTGACCCCATCACGAGGCGAGGCTGACACCAGACTGACACCATCACGAGGCGAAGCTGACACCAGACTGACACCATCATGATGTGAGGCTGACACCAGACTGACCTCATCACGAGGCGAGGCTGATACAAGACTGACACCATCACGAGTCGAGGCTGACACCAGACTGACACCATCATGACGTGAGGCTGACACCAGACTGACCCCATCACGAGGCGAGGCTGACACCAGACTGACCCCATCACGAGGCGAGGCTGACACCAAACTGACCCCATCACGAGGCGAGGCTGACACCAGACTGACACCATCATGATGTGATGCTGACACCAGACTGACCCCATCACGAGGCGAGGCTGACACCAGACTGACCCCATCACGAGGCGAGACTGACACCGGACTGACCCCATCACGAGGTGAGTCTGACACCGGACTGACACCATCATGATGTGAGGCTGACACAAGACTGACCCCATCACGAGGCGAGGCTGACACCAGACTGACCCCATCACGAGGCGAGGCTGACACCAGACTGACCCCATCACGAGGCGAGTCTGACACCAGACTGACACCATCACGAGGCGAGACTGACACCAGACTGACCCCATCACGAGGCGAGGCTGACACCAGACTGACCCCATAAAGATGTGAGGCTGACACCAGACTGACCCCATCACTAGGCGAGGCTGAAACCAGACTAACCCCATCACGAGGTGAGGCTGACACCAGACTGACACCATCACGAGGCGAGGCTGACACCAGACTGACACCATCATGATGTGAGGCTGACACCAGACTGACCCCATCACGAGTCGAGGCTGACACCAGACTGACCCCATCACGAGGCGAGACTGACACCAGACTGACCCCATCACGAGGCGAGGCTGACACCAGACTGACCCCATCACGAGGCGAGGCTGACACCAGACTGACACCTTCATGATGTGAGGCTGACACCAGACTGACCCCATCACGAGGCGAGGCTGACACCAGACTGACCCCATCAAGATGTGAGGCTGACACCAGACTGACCCCATCATGAGGCGAGGCTGACACCAGACTAACCCCATCACGAGGCGAGGCTGACACCAGACTGACACCATCACGAGGCAAGGCTGACACCAGACTGACACCATCATGATGTGAGGCTGACACCAGACTGACCCCATCACGAGGCGAGGCTGACACCAGACTGACCCCATCACGAGGCGAGGCTGACACCAGACTGACCCCATCACGAGGCGAGGCTGACACCAGACTGACCCCATCACGAGGCGAGACTGACACCGGACTGACCCCATAACGAGGCGAGGCTAGCACCGGACTGACACCATCATGATTTGAGGCTGACACAAGACTGACCCCATCACGAGGCGAGGCTGACACCAGGCTGACCACATCACGAGGCGAGGCTGACACCAGACTGACACCATCACGAGGCGAGGCTGACACCAGACTGACACCATCACGGGGCGAGACTGACACCGGACTGACCCCATCACGAGGCGAGGCTGACACCAGACTGACACCATCATGAGGCGAGGCTGACACCAGACTGACCCCATCACGAGGCGAGGCTGACACCAGACTGACCCTATCACTAGGCGAGGCTGACACCAGACTGACACCATCACGAGGCGAGGCTGAAACCCGACTGACCCCAGCATGAGGCGAGGCTGATACAAGACTGACACCATCACGAGGCGAGGCTGTCACCAGACTGACACCATCATGATGTGAGGCTGACACCAGACTGACCCCATCACGAGGCGAGGCTGACACCAGACTGACCCTATCACTAGGCGAGGCTGACACCAGACTGACACCATCACGAGGCGAGGCTGACACCAGACTGACCCCATCACGAGGCGAGGCTGACACCATACTCACACCATCACGAGGCGAGGCGGACACCAGACTGACACCATCACGAGGCGAGGCTGACACCAGACTGACCGCATCACGACGCGAGACTGACTCCAGACTGACACCATCATGATGTGAGGCTGACACCAGACTGACCCCATCACGAGTCGAGGCTGACACCAGACTGACCCCATCACGAGGCGAGACTGACACCAGACTGACCCCATCACGAGGCGAGGCTGACACCAAACTGACCCCATCACGAGGCGAGGCTGACACCAGACTGACACCATCATGATGTGATGCTGACACCAGACTGTCCCCATCACGAGGCGAGGCTGACACCAGACTGACCCCATCACGAGGCAAGACTGACACCGGACTGACCCCATCACGAGGTGAGGCTGACACCGGACTGACACCATCATGATGTGAGGCTGACACAAGACTGACCCCATCACGAGGCAAGGCTGACACCAGACTGACCCCATCACGAGGCGAGGCTGACACCAGACTGACCCCATCACGAGGCGAGGCTGACACCAGACTGACACCATCACGAGGCGAGACTGACACCAGACTGACCCAATCACAAGGCGACGCTGACACCAGACTGACCCCATCAAGATGTGAGGCTGACACCAGACTGACCCCATCACTAGGCGAGGCTGAAACCAGACTAACCCCATCACGAGGTGAGGCTGACACCAGACTGACACCATCACGAGGCGAGGCTGACACCAGACTGACACCATCATGATGTGAGGCTGACACCAGACTGACCCCATCACGAGTCGAGGCTGACACCAGACTGACCCCATCACGAGGCGAGGCTGACACCAGACTGACCCCATCATGAGGCGAGGCTGACACCAAACTGACCCCATCACGAGGCGAGGCTGACACCAGACTGACACCATCATGATGTGATGCTGACACCAGACTGACCCCATCACGAGGCGAGGCTGACACCAGACTGACCCCATCACGAGGCGAGACTGACACCGGACTGACCCCATCACGAGGTGAGGCTGACACCGGACTGACACCATCATGATGTGAGGCTGACACAAGACTGACCCCATCACGAGGCGAGGCTGACACCAGACTGACCCCATCACGAGGCGAGGCTGACACCAGACTGACCCCATCACGAGGCGAGTCTGACACCAGACTGACACCATCACGAGGCGAGACTGACACCAGACTGACCCCATCACGAGGCGAGGCTGACACCAGACTGACCCCATCAAGATGTGAGGCTGACACCAGACTGACCCCATCACTAGGCGAGGCTGAAACCAGACTAACCCCATCACGAGGTGAGGCTGACACCAGACTGACACCATCACGAGGCGAGGCTGACACCAGACTGACACCATCACGAGTCGAGGCTGACACCAGACTGACCCCATCACGAGGCGAGACTGACACCAGACTGACCCCATCACGAGGCGAGGCTGACACCAGACTGACACCTTCATGATGTGAGGCTGACACCAGACTGACCCCATCACGAGGCGAGGCTGACACCAGACTGACCCCATCATGAGGCGAGGCTGACACCAGACTAACCCCATCACGAGGCGAGGCTGACACCAGACTGACACCATCACGAGGCGAGGCTGACACCAGACTGACACCATCATGATGTGAGGCTGACACCAGACTGACCCCATCACGAGGCGAGGCTGACACCAGACTGACCCCATCACGAGGCGAGGCTGACACCAGACTGACCCCATCACGAGGCGAGGCTGACACCAGACTGACCCCATCACGAGGCGAGACTGACACCGGACTGACCCCATAACGAGGCGAGGCTAGCACCGGACTGACACCATCATGATTTGAGGCTGACACAAGACTGACCCCATCATGAGGCGAGGCTGACACCAGACTAACCCCATCACGAGGCGAGGCTGACACCAGACTGACACCATCACGAGGCGAGGCTGACACCAGACTGACACCATCATGATGTGAGGCTGACACCAGACTGACCCCATCACGAGGCGAGGCTGACACCAGACTGACCCCATCACGAGGCGAGGCTGACACCAGACTGACCCCATCACGAGGCGAGGCTGACACCAGACTGACCCCATCACGAGGCGAGACTGACACCGGACTGACCCCATAACGAGGCGAGGCTAGCACCGGACTGACACCATCATGATTTGAGGCTGACACAAGACTGACCCCATCACGAGGCGAGGCTGACACCAGACTGACACCATCACGAGGCGAGGCTGACACCAGACTGACACCATCATGATGTGAGGCTGACACCAGACTGACCCCATCACGAGGCGAGGCTGACACCAGACTGACCCCATCACGAGGCGAGGCTGACACCAGACTGACCCCATCACGAGGCGAGGCTGACACCAGACTGACCCCATCACGAGGCGAGACTGACACCGGACTGACCCCATAACGAGGCGAGGCTAGCACCGGACTGACACCATCATGATTTGAGGCTGACACAAGACTGACCCCATCACGAGGCGAGGCTGACACCAGACTGACCACATCATGAGGCGAGGCTGACACCAGACTGACACCATCACGAGGCGAGGCTGACACCAGACTGACACCATCACGGGGCGAGACTGACACCGGACTGACCCCATCACGAGGCGAGGCTGACACCAGACTGACACCATCATGAGGCGAGGCTGACACCAGACTGACCCCATCACGAGGCGAGGCTGACACCAGACTGACCCTATCACTAGGCGAGGCTGACACCAGACTGACACCATCACGAGGCGAGGCTGAAACCCGACTGACCCCAGCATGAGGCGAGGCTGATACAAGACTGACACCATCACGAGGCGAGGCTGTCACCAGACTGACACCATCATGATGTGAGGCTGACACCAGACTGACCCCATCACGAGGCGAGGCTGACACCAGACTGACCCTATCACTAGGCGAGGCTGACACCAGACTGACACCATCACGAGGCGAGGCTGACACCAGACTGACCCCATCACGAGGTGAGGCTGACACCAGACTGACCCCATCACGAGGCGAGGCTGACACCATACTCACACCATCACGAGGCGAGGCGGACACCAGACTGACACCATCACGAGGCGAGGCTGACACCAGACTGACCGCATCACGACGCGAGGCTGACTCCAGACTGACACCATCATGATGTGAGGCTGACACCAGACTGACCCCATCACGAGGCGAGGCTGACACCAGACTGACCCCATCACGAGGCGAGGCTGACACCAGACTGACCCCATCACGAGGCGAGGCTGACACCAAACTGACCCCATCACGAGGCGAGGCTGACACCAGACTGACACCATCATGATGTGATGCTGACACCAGACTGTCCCCATCACGAGGCGAGGCTGACACCAGACTGACCCCATCACGAGGCAAGACTGACACCGGACTGACCCCATCACGAGGTGAGGCTGACACCGGACTGACACCATCATGATGTGAGGCTGACACAAGACTGACCCCATCACGAGGCGAGGCTGACACCAGACTGACCCCATCACGAGGCGAGGCTGACACCAGACTGACCCCATCACGAGGCGAGGCTGACACCAGACTGACACCATCACGAGGCGAGACTGACACCAGACTGACCCCATCACGAGGCGACGCTGACACCAGACTGACCCCATCAAGATGTGAGGCTGACACCAGACTGACCCCATCACTAGGCGAGGCTGAAACCAGACTAACCCCATCACGAGGTGAGGCTGACACCAGACTGACACCATCACGAGGCGAGGCTGACACCAGACTGACACCATCATGATGTGAGGCTGACACCAGACTGACCCCATCACGAGTCGAGGCTGACACCAGACTGACCCCATCACGAGGCGAGGCTGACACCAGACTGACCCCATCACGAGGTGTTGCTGACACCAGACTGACACCTTCATGATGTGAGGCTGACACCAGACTGACCCCATCACGAGGCGAGGCTGACACCAGACTGACCCCATCAAGATGTGAGGCTGACACCAGACTAACACCATCACGAGGCGAGGCTGACACCAGACTGACACCATCACGAGGCGAGGCTGACACCAGACTGACACCATCATGATGTGAGGCTGTCACCACACTGACCCCATCACGAGGAGAGGCTGACACCAGACTGACACCATCACGAGGCGAGGCTGACACCAGACTGACACCATCATGATGTGAGGCTGACACCAGACTGACCTCATCACGAGGCGAGGCTGACACCAGACTGACACCATCACAAGGCGAGGCTGACGCCAGATTGACACCATCATGATGTGAGGCTGACACCAGACTGACCCCATCACAAGGCGAGACTGACACCAGACTGACCCCATCACGAGGCGAGGCTGACACCAGACTGACCCCATCACGAGGCGAGGCTGACACCAGACTGACCCCATCACGAGGCGAGGCTGACACCAGACTGACCCCATCACGAGGCGAGGCTGACACCAGACTGACACCATCACGAGGCGAAGCTGACACCAGACTGACACCATCATGATGTGAGGCTGACACCAGACTGACCTCATCACGAGGCGAGGCTGATACAAGACTGACACCATCACGAGTCGAGGCTGACACCAGACTGACACCATCATGACGTGAGGCTGACACCAGACTGACCCCATCACGAGGCGAGGCTGACACCAGACTGACCCCATCACGAGGCGAGGCTGACACCAGACTGACCCCATCACGAGGCGAGGCTGACACCAGACTAACCCCATCATGAGGCGTGGCTGACACCACACTGTCCCCATCACGAGGCGAGGCTGACACCTGACTGACACCATCATGATGTGAGGCTGACACCAGACTGACACCATCACAAGGCGAAGCTGACACCTGACTGACACCATCATGATGTGAGGCTGACACCAGACTGACCCTATCACGAGGCGAGGCTGACACCAGACTGACCCCATCACTAGGCGAGGCTGACACCAGACTGACCCCATCACGAGGCGAGGCTGACACCAGACTGACCCCATCACGAGGCGAGGCTGACACCAGACTGACACCATCACGAGGCGAGGCTGACACCAGACTGACCCCATCATGATGTGAGGCTGACACCAGACTGACCCAATCACTAGGCGAGACTGACACCAGACTGACACCATCATGAGGCGAGGCTGACACCAGACTGACACCATCACGAGGCAAGGCTGACACCAGACTGACCCCATCACGAAGCGAGGCTGACACCATACTGACCTCATCACGAGGCGAGACTGACATCGGACTGACCCCATCACGAGGCGAGGCTTACACCAGACTGACACCATCACGAGGCGAGGCTGACACCAGACTGACACCATCACGATGTGAGGCTGACACCAGACTGACCCCATCACGAGGCGAGGCTGACACCAGACTGACCCCATCACGAGGCGAGGCTGACACCAGACTGACCCCATCACATGGCGAGGCTGACACCAGACTGACCCCATCACGAGGCAAGACTGACACCAGACTGACCCCATCACAAGGCGAGGCTGACACCAGACTTACCCCATCACGAGGCAAGACTGACACCAGACTGACCCCATCACGGGGTGAGGCTGACACCAGACTGACCCCATCACGAGGCGAGGCTGACACCAGACTGACCCCATCACGAGGCAAGGCTGACACCAGACTGACACCATCACGAGGCGAGGCTGACACCAGACTGAAACCATCACGAGGCGAGGCTGACACCAGACTGACACCATCACGAGGCGAGGCTGACACCAGACTGAAACCATCACGAGGCGAGGCTGACACCTGACTGACACCATCATGATGTGAGGCTGACACCAGACTGACCCTATCACGAGGCGAGGCTGACACCAGACTGACCCCATCACGAGGCGAGACTGAAACCAGACTGACCCCATCACTAGGCGAGGCTGACACCAGACTGACCCCATCACGAGGCGAGGCTGACACCAGACTGACCCCATCACGAGGCGAGGCTGACACCAGACTGACACCATCACGAGGCGAGGCTGACACCAGACTGACCCCATCATGATGTGAGGCTGACACCAGACTGACCCAATCACTAGGCGAGACTGACACCAGACTGACACCATCACGAGGCGAGGCTGACACCAGACTGACACCATCACGAGGCGAGGCTGACACCAGACTGACACCATCATGATGTGAGGCTGACACCAGACTGACCCCATCACTAGGTGAGGCTGACACCAGACTGACCCCATTACTAGGCGAGACTGACACCAGACTGACACCATCATGATGTGAGGCTGACACCAGACTGACCCCATCGAGAGGCGAGGCTGACACCAGACTGACACCATCATGATATGAGACTGACACCAGACTGACCCCATCACGAGGCGCGGCTGACACCAGACTGACACCATCAGGAGGCGAGGCTGACACCAGACTGACACCATCACGAGGCGAGGCTGACACCAGACTGACCCCATTACTAGGCGAGACTGACACCAGACTGACACCATCATGATTTGAGGCTGACACCAGACTGACCCCATCGAGAGGCGAGGCTGACACCAGACTGACACCATCATGATATGAGACTGACACCAGACTGACCCCATCACGAGGCGAGGCTGACACCAGACTGACCCCATCACGAGGCGAGGCTGACACCAGACTGACACTATCATGATGTGAGGCTGACACCAGACTGACCCCATCACGAGCCGAGACTGACACCAGACTGGGTTTCATCCAGCAGAGGGCGCGTTGACCAATTCTCCAGCCTGCAGTGCATGGTTTCCTCCAGCAGAGGGCGCGTTGACCAATCCTCCAGCCTGCAGCGCAGGGTTTCGTCCAGCAGGGGGCTTGTTGGCAATCTTCCAGCCTGCAGCGCAGGGTTTCGTCCAGCAGAGGGTGCGTTGACCAATCCTCCAGCCTGCAGCGCAGGGTTTCGTCCAGCAGGGAGCTTGTTGGCAATCCTCCAGCCTGCAGCGCAGGGTTTCGTCCAGCAGAGGGTGCGTTGACCAATCCTCCAGCCTGCAGTGCACAGTTTCCTCCAGCAGAGGGTGCGTTGACCAATCCTCCAGCCTGCAGCGCAGGGTTTCGTCCAGCAGAGGGCACGTTGACCAATCCTCCAGCCTGCAGCGCAGGGTTTCGTCCAGCAGAGGGCACGTTGACCAATCCTCCAGCCTGCAGTCTGGGGAAGGATGTACAATAGAAGGCAGTGCAGGTGTATGCTGTCCTGGTTGGGCCCCCAGTCTGCAGGGGCCCCAGTGATATCACACGTTAATGGCGTTCTCCAGCACTCGGGGGGTCTGCATGGATGGTGGTCTCAGGGTTAAACCTGCATGCTGACCAATCAGATTCCAGGATTTATTGTCAGAGCTTCATAGAACAAGCTGAAGGTAGAAGATGATTGGCTGCCATGTACAGGTGTGCCAGATCCTGCGTGATCCGGTCTTAGTACATCTCCTGCACTGCCTGTTATCCTCTGAGGAGTCCTGATCCCCGACACACACGGGCAGATGGGGGATCGCTGACAGGTGAGTGCAGATCTGAGGGGCGGGGGATGGGGGGATCGCTGTCAGGTGAGTGGAGATCTCAGTGTTGGGGGATGGACAGAGGAAGTGGATTGGATACATTGTATACAGCGGCCTCAGGTTAGTTACGGCCCATACACGATACAATTTTCCTGAGATTTCCCGTGTTGTACAGATACGGGGAGGGTTCTGGTCTGACCTCCTATTATACGGTTTTGGTCAATCTGAAGGACGATTGTATGATGTATGGCCGGCTGTAGGAGCCCCTCAGGTCAGGTTGTCACCTCGTCCCTCTAATCCTGAATTCACACAATGACTCGGGTCCCGGGGGCCGATCTAATGCAGACCGGACACCGAGTGTAATCGTATGTGTGTGGGGTGACAGGGACCCCCCCCCCCCCCCCACCATCCCCTCCCACTGTATTGCTTCTACTGTGCCCCCCCCGCCCACTGTTTGATCTGCCCCCCCCCCCACTGGTTCATCCCCCCATACGCCTCCCACTGTACCCCCCCACTGTTTGATCTGCCCCCCCACCATTTTATCCCCCTGTACCCCTCCCACTGTGCCCCCCCTAATGTACCCCTCACTGTATTGCTTCCACCGTACCCCCCAACTGTTTGATCTGCCCCCCCCCCACCGTTTCATCCCCCCGTACTCCTCCCTCTGTACCCCCCCACTGTTTGATCTGCCCCCCCCCCCACCGTTTCATCGCCCCATACCCCTCCCACTGTGCCCCCCCCATGTACCCCTCACTGTACTGCTTCCACTGCCCCCCCACCGTTTCATCCCCCCATACCCCTCCCACTGTGCCGCCCCCCCCCCCCCCCACACACTGTACCCCCCATGTCTATCAATGTCATCATTCGTGTTGTATGTTGGATTGTCTATGAGGGGTTAACCCTTCCGGCACCGTCCTACTTCCTGACTTCTGCCCCCAACTCCACACCACCCCGTGGTCAGTCTGTAGTACCCTGTCTCAGCACCCCCGCCCCGTGGTCAGTCTGTAGTACCCTGTCTCAGCACCCCCGCCCTGTGGTCAGTCTGTAGTACCCTGTCTCAGCATGGTCGCCCCGTGGTCAGTCTGTAGTATCCTGTCTCAGCACGGCCGCCCCGTGGTCAGTCTGTAGTACTGTCTCAGCACCGCCGCCCCGTGGTCAGTCTGTAGTACCCTGTCTCAGCACGGCCGCCCCGTGGTCAGTCTGTAGTACCCTGTCTCAGCACCGCCGCCCCGTGGTTAGTCTGTAGTACCCTGTCTCAGCACGGCCGCCCCGTGGTCAGTCTGTAGTACCCTGTCTCAGCACGGCCGCCCCGTGGTCAGTCTGTAGTACCCTGTCTCAGCACGGCCGCCCCGTGGTCAGTCTGTAGTACCCTGTCTCAGCACGGCCACCCCGTGGTCAGTCTGTAGTACCCTGTCTCAGCATGGCCGCCCCGTGGTCAGTCTGTAGTACCCTGTCTCAGCACGGCCGCCCCGTGGTCAATCTGTAGTACCCTGTCTCAGCACGGCCGCCCCGTGGTCAGTCTGTAGTACCCTGTCTCAGCACGACCGCCCCGTGGTCAGTCTGTAGTACCCTCTCTCAGCACGGCCGCCCCGTGGTCAGTCTGTAGTACCCTGTCTCAGCACGGCCGCCCCGTGGTCAGTCTGTAGTACCCTGTCTCAGCACGGCCACCCCGTGGTCAGTCTGTAGTACCCTGTCTCAGCACGACCGCCCCGTGGTCAGTCTGTAGTACCCTCTCTCAGCACGGCCACCCCGTGGTCAGTCTGTAGTACCCTGTCTCAGCACGGCCGCCCCGTGGTCAGTCTGTAGTACCCTGTCTCAGCACGGCCGCCCCGTGGTCAGTCTGTAGTACCCTGTCTCAGCACCGCCGCCCCGTGGTCAGTCTGTAGTACCCTGTCTCAGCACGGCCGCCCCGTGGTCAGTCTGTAGTACCCTGTCTCAGCACCGCCGCCCCTCGCCTGCCTACCTCTCCTGTCCGCCCCTCGCCTGCCTCCCTCTCTTGTCCGCCCCTCGTCTGCCTCCCTCGCCTGCCCGCCCCTCGCCTGCCTCCCTCGCCTGCCCGCCCCTCGCCTGCCTACCTCTCCTGCCCGCCCCTCGCCTGCCTCCCTCTCCTGCCCGCCCCTCGCCTGCCTCCCTCTCCTGTCCGCCCCTCGCCTGCCTCCCTCGCCTGCCCGCCCCTCGCCTGCCTCCCTCGCCTGCCTCCCTCGCCTGCCCGCCCCTCGCCTGCCTCCCTCGCCTGCCCGCCCCTCGCCTGCCTCCCTCTCCTGCCCGCCCCTCGCCTGCCTCCCTCTCCTGCCCGCCCCTCGCCTGCCTCCCTCTCCTGCCCGCCCCTCGCATGCCTCCCTCTCCTGTCCGCCCCTCGCCTGCCTACCTCTCCTGTCCGCTCCTCGCCTGCCTCCCTCTCCTTACTCTGAAATATAAACAAGGCAGTGCCTGTGTGATAAAATTTCCATTTCAGCATGTGGGCAGCTGTCAGTTTTGGGGTGCGGGGAGGGGCATGATGCGTCTCTTAGTTTATCTTAAAGCTCTTTTTTGCCAAACTTTATTTGAAGTGCACAAAGTGACACTACATTCATGTCCATGCGCATTCCTCGATAAGAGTGGGTCTCTGACGCAGACTGGGACGTAGGCGGGGACTGGGACGCAGATGGGGACTGAGACATAGATTGGGATTGGGACGCAGATGGGGACTGGGGCGCAGGCGGGGACTGGGGCGCAGGCGGGGACTGGGACGCAGACGGGGACTGGGACGCAGACGGGGACTGGGACGCAGACGGGGACTGGGACGCAGACGGGGACTGGGATTGGGACGCAGACAGGGACTGGGACATGGATTGGGATGCAGACGGGGACTGGGACATAGATTGAGATTGGGACGCAGACGGGGACTGGGACATAGATTGGGACTGGGGCGCAGATGGGGACTGGGGCGCAGATGGGGACTGGGACGCAGATGGGGACTGGGACGCAGATGGGGACTGGGACGCAGATGGGGACTGGGGTGCAGGCGGGGACTGGGGCGCAGGCGGGGACTGGGACATAGATTGGGATTGGGACGCAGACGGGGACTGGGACATAGATTGAGATTGGGACGCAGACGGGGACTGGGACATAGATTGGGATTGGGATGCAGACGGGGACTGGGGCGCAGACTGGGGCGCAGGCGGGGACTGGGGCGCAGGCGGGGACTGGGACATAGATTGGGATTGGGACGCATACGGGGACTGGGGCGCAGGCGGGGAGTGGGGCGCAGGCGGGGACTGGGACATAGATTGGGATTGGGACGCAGACGGGGACGGGGACTGGGGCGCAGGCGGGGACTGGGGCGCAGGCGGGGACTGGGGCGCAGGCGGGGACTGGGGCGCAGGCGAGGACTGGGACATAGATTGGGATTGGGACGCAGACTGGGACTGGGGCGCAGACTGGGACTGGGGCGCAGACTGGGACTGGGGCGCAGACTGGGACTGGGACGCAGACGGGGACTGGGACATAGATTGGGATTGGGACGCAGGCGGGGACTGGGGCGCAGGCGGGGACTGGGACATAGATTGGGATTGGGACGCAGACGGGGACGGGGACTGGAACGTAGTACCCTGACAGGGTACTACAGACTGACTACATAGGCGGGGACTGGGGCGCAGGTGGGGACTGGGGCGCAGGTGGGGACTGGGGCGCAGGCGGGGACTGGGACATGGATTGGGACGGGGACTGGGGCGCAGACGGGGACTGGGACGCAGATTGTGACAGCAGGATTTCAATCCATCCAATAGATTGTATTGCCACTGCCAATGTATGGGGGGAACTCTGGAGGCGGACAGCACTGGCGGGTGGTAGATTGCTCAGCGCCCCCCTCTGGTAGAGGACAGAACAACAGCCGGGGAAGGCTCCCCACTTCATCTACAGCTGCTGCGTGGGCCGGAGTTGGGCTTTAATGTGGACAGAATCGACAGCCGCCTCTTCCCGGATCCATAGACAGTGAGGCTGGGCCCCTCCGGGGACACACAATTACATCTGCTGTGTATGGTGGTGTGTACACCGAGGGATGACTATTGGAGGAGAATGAGAGCGCGGCTTGCCGGGGCAGAACATGGAATGGTCCTTCAAAGAAGAAAAGTCCTGATCATCCGACACCCATCACCACATTCCCCGACATAGGAGACCAAAGAAGGATCTGTGGAGAGAGGAGAGGGAGAAACGTCACTACAGAACACCAACTACACCATCAGCAACAGCCTTTCATACTGCACCCTACAAATCTCCTCCACCCGAGGGGGGACTACAAGTCTCCTTCACCCGGGGGGGGACTACAAGTCTCCTTCACCCGGGGGGGGACTACAAGTCTCCTTCACCCGGGGGGGGACTACAAGTCTCCTTCACCCGGGGGGGACTACAAGTCTCCTTCACCCGGGGGGGGGCTACAAGTCTCCTCCACCCGGGGGGGGGGACTACAAGTCTCCTTCACCCGGGGGGGGGGACTACAAGTCTCCTTCACCCAAGAGGGAACTACAAGTCTCCTCCCCCTATATATACACAGTACTGTATATACTTTTCATTTCTTCATCCAGAGAAGACTGTGAAGACAAATCACATAGTTTCTCTATATAGGACGATCTCCTGAGTTCTAGGGACAAATATTCTGCAGGGAACATGTCGGGGTAACAGGGAACCTTCCTCAGGCGGCACTTTCTTTGTTCCCCCCAATGTCTCCAATTTACATTTTGTTTTTACTTTTCCAACTTTGAACATGTAACAAAGTCCAGTGACACCATAAATGAATGATCTCTCTCACAAGGAAAGTCCAGTGACACCATAAAGGAATGGTCTCTCTCACAAGTAACAAAGTCCAGTGACACCATAAAGGAATGGTCTCTCTCACAAGTAACAAAGTCCAGTGACACCATAAAGGAATGATCTCTCTCACAAGGAAAGTCCAGTGACACCATAAAGGAATGGTCTCTCTCACAAGGAAAGTTCAGTGACACCATAAAGGAATGATCTCTCTCACAAGGAAAGTCCAGTGACACCATAAAGGAATGGTCTCTCTCACAAGTAACAAAGTTCAGTGACACCATAAAGGAATGGTCTCTCTCACATATATGTGTGTGTGTCACCACCCCCCCCTGTATTATATATATGTGTGTGTGTGTGTGTGTGTGTGTGTGTGTGTATGTGTATATATATATATATATATATATATATATATATGCCCCTCACACAGAAATGATCGGTCTAACAATGGAATGTTCGTCCCTCACACAGAAATGATCGGTCTAACAATGGAATGTTCGCCCCTCACACAGAAATGATCGGTCTAACAATGGAATGTTCGCCCCTCACACAGAAATGATCGGTCTAACAATGGAATGTCCGCCCCTCACACAGAAACGATCGGTCTAACAATGGAATGTTCGGTGTAACACTGATAGACAGAATACAACAACAAATTCAGCAGAAATTGGTCTAACAAATGATGACGGATCTGCATGTTCATGAGGGAAAGAAGGATTGGATCCCCTTCACAAAACATGACTTAGTACTTGGTGGCCAATCCCTTGTTGGCAATCACAGAGGTCAGACATTTCCTGGAGTTGGCCCCCAGGTTCGCACACATCTCAGGAGGGATTTTGGCCCACTCCTCTTGGCACATCCTCTCCAAGTCATTAAGGTTTGGTGGCTGACGTTTGGCAACTCAAACTTTCAGCTCCTCCACAGATTCTCAATCAGATGAAGGTCTGGAGACTGGCTAGGCCACTCCAGGACCTTAACCTCCTTGGCGGTATGATTCCTTCTGGTTTTTTGTGCTGAAAGCGGTACCATTTTTTGCATGGAAATAGTTTTTTATTGTAGGCTGTAATTTTTAGGAAAATTTCCCCACAAATCATTATCACCCAATTCTGCAAGTGGTTCTGATTTACTATCGCTGTTCTCTAGCCGGTCTAAAACCGCTTTTGACGTAAAGGGACGCTTTTTGGACGCCAAGGACTTTTCTAAGTTTCCAGGCAGAAAGAACAGACAAAATGCAGGCAGGGCGCAGGACAAAGCACTAGGGACAATATGTATGTGAAATGGGATGAAACAGCAATGTTTTACTATTTAAAATTGAAAAAAAAAAAAAATGACATTTTTTAAATTTTTTAAATTTCCCGCCGCCCGTACGTCCCGACGTCACGGGGACCGGAACACGGAAGCCGGATGCCGGCATCCGCCGGAGGAGATGGACGGGGACGCTGCAGGGGACACATCGTGGGAACGAAGGACAAGGTAAGTGCTGCAGGGACCCCCAGAGAACGCCGCATGGTAAGCCCGAGTGTAGCTCGGGGTTACCGCTTGTGGTATAGAAATTCTACCCCGAGCTACACTCGGGATAACCGCTAAGGAGGTTAATGTGCTTCTTCTTGAGCCGCTCCTTTGTTGCCTTGGCCGTGTGTTTTGGGTCATTGTCATGCTGGAACACCCATCCACCACCCATTTTCAATGCCCTGGCTGAGGGAAGAAGGTTCTCACCCAAGATTTGAGGGTACATTGCCCCGTCCATCGTCCCTTTGATGCGGTGCAGTTGTCCTGTCCCCTTAGTAGAAAAACACCCCCAAAGCAGAATGTTTCCACCACCATGTTTCACAGTTGGGATGGTGTTCTTGGAGTCATAGGCAGCATTCCTCCTCCTCCAAACACGGCGAGTTGAGTTGATGCCAAAGAGCTGGATTTTGGTCTCCTCTGACCACAACACTTCCACCAGTCCTCCTCTGCATCATTCAGATGTTCAGTGGCAGACTTCAGACGGGCCTGGACATGGGCTTTCTTGAGCAGAGGGACCTTGCGGGCACTGCAGGATTTCAGTCCTTGTCGGCGTAGTGTGTTACCAATTGTTTTCTTGGTGACTGTGGTCCCAGCTGCCTGGAGATCATTGACAAGATCCTCACGTGTAGTTCTGGGATGATTCCTCACTGTTCTCATGATCATTGACACTCCACGAGGTGAGATCTTGCATGGGGCACCAGACCTAGGGAGACTGACACTTGTTTTGTGTTTCTTCCATTTGTGAATGATTGCACCAACTGTTGTCACCTTCTCACCAAGCTGCTTGGCCATAGTTTGGTAGCCCAGTCCAGCCTTGTGTAGGTCTACCATCTTGTCCCTGACATCCTTGGACAGCTCTTTGGTCTTTGCCATGGTGGAGAGTTTGGAATCTGATGGTTTGATGGCTCCTGTGGACAGGTGTCTTTTATACAGGTAACACAATGAGATTAGCAGCACTCCTGCCAGGGATCCCTCCATGCAGCCATGCAACGGCGATGGATCCCCTCGGGCTGTGGCGGTGCGAGGAGCGTACATCAATGCCTTCTGGTCAATAACGTCCTGCACTCCATAACCTGATTCTGTTGCCTGTATCCTGATCTGACCTAAGAAAGAACTCCGCCTGTACCGACCCGGCTATCCCTGACTATCCGCTTGCTTTCTCCCTTGTACTTGATTTGCTCGTTTGGTCCTGACCCGGCTTGTCTGGCTTTGTTGCACCTACTTACCTGTATCTGCACCTGGCTTGTATCCTGATTACCGCCATACTTACCTGCTGATGCACCCACGCTCCTGCACCTGGCCTGCATCCTGGTCACCGCCATACTTGCCTGCTGATGCACCCACGGTCCTGCACCTGGCCTGCATCCTGGTCACCGCCATACTTACCTGCTGCCGCACCCACGGTCCTGCACCTGGCCTGCATTCTGGTCACCGCCATACTTACCTGCTGATGCACCCACGCTCCTGCACCTGGCCTGCATCCTGGTCACCGCCATACTTACCTGCTGATGCACCCACGCTCCTGCACCTGGCCTGCATCCTGGTCACCGCCATACTTACCTGCTGATGCACCCACGCTCCTGCACCTGGCCTGCATCCTGGTCACCGCCATACTTACCTGCTGATGCACCCACGCTCCTGCACCTGGCCTGCATCCTGGTCACCGCCATACTTACCTGCTGCTGCACCCACGGTCCTGCACCTGGCCTGCATCCTGGTCACCGCCATACTTACCTGCTGATGCACCCACGCTCCTGCACCTGGCCTGCATCCTGGTCACCGCCATACTTACCTGCTGATGCACCCACGCTCCTGCACCTGGCCTGCATCCTGGTCACTGCCATACTTACCTGCTGATGCACCCACGGTCCTGCACCTGGCCTGCATCCTGGTCACCGCCATACTTACCTGCTGATGCACCCACGGTCCTGCACCTGGCCTGCATCCTGGTCACCGCCATACTTACCTGCTGCCGCACCCACGGTCCTGCACCTGGCCTGCATCCTGGTCACCGCCATACTTACCTGCTGATGCACCCACGGTCCTGCACCTGGCCTGCATCCTGGTCACCGCCATACTTACCTGCTGATGCACCCACGGTCCTGCACCTGGCCTGCATCCTGGTCACCGCCATACTTACCTGCTGATGCACCCACGCTCCTGCACCTGGCCTGCATCCTGGTCACCGCCATACTTACCTGCTGATGCACCCACGCTCCTGCACCTGGCCTGCATCCTGGTCACCGCCATACTTACCTGCTGCCGCACCCACGCTCCTGCACCTGGCCTGCATCCTGGTCACCGCCATACTTACCTGCTGATGCACCCACGCTCCTGCACCTGGCCTGCATCCTGGTCACCGCCATACTTACCTGCTGATGCACCCACGGTCCTGCACCTGGCCTGCATCCTGGTCACCGCCATACTTACCTGCTGCCGCACCCACGGTCCTGCACCTGGCCTGCATCCTGGTCACCGCCATACTTACCTGCTGATGCACCCACGGTCCTGCACCTGGCCTGCATCCTGGTCACCGCCATACTTACCTGCTGCCGCACCCACGGTCCTGCACCTGGCCTGCATCCTGGTCACCGCCATACTTACCTGCTGATGCACCCACGCTCCTGCACCTGGCCTGCATCCTGGTCACCGCCATACTTACCTGCTGCCGCACCCACGCTCCTGCACCTGGCCTGCATCCTGGTCACCGCCATACTTGCCTGCTGCCGCACCCACGCTCCTGTGTCCAGTCCCAGTCTGCATCCTGATCCTATAGGGGGGCTACAGCACATGGACATCTAGCCACCACATGTGGCCAACATTCTATGGTCAGTAATTTCTTGTGTTTTATTCCTTTGACTAATAAACCTAAGTCACACAGCATCACACTATGTGGCGTCCTTTATTGGGCTCTCCTTGAGAGCACCATCTCCCACAGTGCCTATCTGGACTAAGGAGTACCTTGACGCCCATACTGCTTGATGAATCCTGGTAACTGCTCTTCGCGGTGAGACAGAGGATGATATGGAGTGCGATCTGACCAGAGCTTTGATGCCAGAGATATTTTGAAGATTATACCTCTCTACATGCGTATTTTATACGCACTTCTGGTGAGTGCGCACTCTATTCGCTCCTAGGATTTTTCACCTCTCTTACAGCCATTGACTTGGGATGTGGACTTTGTGTGTGCTCTAACATTTCCCACTGATTAGCGCACTGTTTACTATTGTATCACATTTGTACCTATTTTATTGAGCATTTATATTTATATGCATATACACCTTTACAGAGCACTCTTTTTGTACTCTGATTCAAGCGCTGCACCTATCCCTCTCCTTTTATTGTTTATTGTAAGGTTGGTTGGTTACCTTTTTTGGTGTTCTAGCTGCTTATACAGACCTGTTTGTAGCACTCGCGATACCTTTTTTACACATCCTGATTGCCCCCATACCTGCCTGCTGCTGCACCTACATTCCTGCATCCGCACTGGGCCTGCATCCGGATCTCCTGGGTCTTCAGCTACCTGCCGCCAGCTCCAGACCTACCCGGCACTCGTGCCACTCGTGGCTCTGCGCCCTCTGTTCCCAGTATCAGGGGCTCCGAGCGGGAGTGGTAAGAGGACACCTTCTCTCCACGTCAGGCTCCCCAAACAGGTACGTGACAGTACCAGAAGGCCATGTCGGAGCCCGAGAGACGGGCCTCTCCTCTGGAAGAGATCTGCCAAATTGCGGCATTGACTCAAGCCATCAAGGGCCTGCAAGAAGGGTACAACTGTCTGGAGGACCGTTTTCAGGCCCTATCTGCACCTTCACCCTCTGCTAGCACCACAGTGACATCTACTCCAACTGTCGCTCCCGGAGCCATGGTGAACCCTGCAGTGATGATGTTGCCCCCTGAGCCTAGGGTACCTACACCCCGAAGATTTACTGGCGACCGCCACAAATCCAGGACCTTCCGCAACACCTGTGCACTTTATTTTGCGTTGCAACCTCGCACCTTTTCCTTAGAGGCAACCAAGGTGGGATTCGTGATCTCACTTCTCCAGGGCGAACCGCAAGCATGGGCCCACCATTTGCTGGAGAAGGAAGATGCCAAACTGTCTTCCATAAATCGTTTCCTTGAGGCTATGGCGCAGCTCTATGACGATCCCCAGCGATCTGCGTCTGCAGAAGCCGCACTACACTCTCTTCGGCAGGGTCGCGGGGCAGCTGAGAACTATGTAACAGAATTCCGGCGTTGGAGCGCCGATACCAATTGGAATGACACTGCCCTACGATATCAGCTCCGCTTAGGCCTAGCCGAACCTCTGAAAGATGAGTTAGCTCGAGTCAAAGTACCTAACACATTGGAAGAGCTTAGTAATCTAGCTATCCAAATTCACCGCTGACTTAGGGAACGAAGATTGGAAAGGTCCGCAGGCCAAGTTTCACCCCATATGGATGCTACCCAGGGTACCACCTCCAGCGAGCATGGCACCAACCAGTTCTGCTACACCCAGTTCTGATGAATCTTGTGATAGATATTTTCTGCCTACAATAATTTTTAATATTATTGTGAACTTCTGATAGGGGTCTTAATTCCTGTAACGTATTTACCATCTGTTGCATCACCTCAACCCCCCCCCCCCCCACACACACACACACCTTCCTTAGAAGTTTCCTGTAGAAGGTTATGACCCTAAGGCCATCAGGCTGAAAAAGCCCTGGAACCGTCATTTCTAACACCTCCTAGGGAGTAACTGGCTTCCAGGGAGGTATGCTTCCTGGACATTGGCCCATCCTAAATTCCATCTGGGGAGCTACAGTTGGCCAATGTCTGTCACAAATCACAGAACCCACCTTTGAACAGAAATGACAAAATGCTGGAACCTATTGAAGGGTGGGACTACCTAGAAGGGAGGGGGGAGGGGGTATAAAGTTCTGCCTCTATGTCCCTTTGTTCTCTATGTCCCTTTGTTCTCTTCTAGAGCCCAGACCTCAGAACATCAGGATGTCTGTAATGTATCTGCATGGCTCTGTTTCTTTTCTAGATCTTTCTTTCCTATAGTCGTCTCTCTATACTGATAATATACTGTAAATATTCAAAAATGGGGGTGCAGCGCTATACAAAATAACAGACACTGATAAAATTAAAAGTCAAACATATAATGTATAGTGACTGTGTGCAAATAAAATAAAGCCACTAGATGGTGGCCTATAAAGTGAAAGAGGTGCAAAATAAACAAAATAAAAAAGAGTCCAATGAAGGGGTGCTCTTAAGATCCAGGATGATCCTCAGACGTCCAATCTATCCGAGTGCCAGGCAGCAAGAGCCACATGACCAGATCTGACCAGACCAATTTGATGACACCAGAGGTCCAGTGATTTGATAAACAAATGCGCATAAAGATTGGTATCTGGTGAGTGCGCAATCCTTACATTATTTATCGCCTGGCTGTTCCAATCATTGGACGTCTGAGGATCATCCTGGATCTTAAGAGCACCCCTTCATTGGACTCTTTTTTTTATTTTGTTTATTTTGCACCTCTTTCACTTTATAGCCACCATCTAGTGGCTTTATTTTATTTGCACATAGTCACTATACATTATATGTTTGACTTTTAATTTTATCAGTGTCTGTTATTTTGTATAGCGCTGCACCCCCATTTTTGAATATTTAAGTTTCAGAAGGTTGTATACGGTGCCTTTTTTGGTGTACAGCTGCTGTGTATTTGTTCAAGCGCTCACTAAACTCTGTTTTTCTGATAATATACTGTAACCTCAATTATATATCTTTGTTTGATTCGATTAGGAACTACTTTTCTTCTGTGTAAATAAATTTGATCTTTATTGTTTGCTATTGACATTATAGGTAATAGCCGCATGAGGATTGGCTGAATTCCTGTATAGACCAAAGGTCGTAATCACTTATTACATTTATAATCTTAGAATCTTAGAAGTAAATAAGTGCGGGAGAAAAGCCGCCAAAACAATCTGAGCCCATGCAAATAGGGTGGCTACGAACCTCACTTACCCCGGAGGACAGGGCAACCTATGCCTCTACTGTGGAGAACCGGACCATTACGGTCGGAACTGCCCTGCAAAATGACGTAAGTCTCTGACCACCCTGCCCGCTAAAATACCGACTGTCAACCCGGCTCATCTCACCGTTTCCATCTCATTCCAGCTTTCGGGAAGAACCTTGCCGGTACCCGCTATCATCGATTCTGGGGCCTGCAGTTGCTTTATCGATGCAACCTTCGCTCAGCAACACAGATCCCCTTAAAACTCAGAGACTGACAGTATATCTGGCCGACGGATCTAACAGTAAGTCTGGGGCAGTCACACAGGAAACCATCCCACTCCCTGTGATATCCCCATCTGGTCACAAGGAACTGCTATGCCTGGATATTATTGCATCACCACTGTTTCCAGTCATCTTGGGGATCCCATGGTTGCAGGCCCACAACCCCAGTGTAAACTGGGTATCTGGTGAAGTGGACTTTCAATCGGCCTACTGCCATGAGCACTGCTTGCCCCAAGGTTCTGCTCTATCCGGGCCCCTGTTGTGCATGGAAAATGATACCGAAGTAGGCCAAATGGTTCCGGCAGCATACCATAACTTTCTGGACGTCTTCAGTAAACGTGGTGCAGACAGCCTTCCACCTCACAGACCCTACAACTGCCCGATTGAACTACCTGGAGCTGAGATTCCTTTTGGTCGGATCTTTCCACTGTCAGAGCGTGAGTTGGAGGCATTAAAGGACTACATTGACAATAATCTCAAAAAGGGGTTCATCCGCCCCTCCACCTCACCAGCAGGGGCAGGAATCTTCTTTGTAAAAAACAAAGGATCGCTCCCTCTGTCCATGTGTGGACTACCAGGAATGAAATAATATCACGGTGAAGAATAGATATCCTCTTCCACTAGTCCCAGAACTC
The DNA here is from genome assembly GCF_062004578.1 of Staurois parvus. Classification (NCBI taxonomy): domain Eukaryota; kingdom Metazoa; phylum Chordata; class Amphibia; order Anura; family Ranidae; genus Staurois; species Staurois parvus. The sequence goes on along the minus strand of NW_028320357.1, from coordinate 136,480 downwards.
TTCCAGAGACTCAGATCCGCAACCATATTCACTAAATTAGATCTAAGAGGAGCCTACAATCTCGTAAGGGATGAGTGGAAAACAGCCTTCTGTACCAGGTTTGGGCACTATGAATATTTAGTTATGCCCTTCGGACTGTGCAATGCTCCTGCAACCTTCCAGCATCTAGTGAATGACATCTTCATGACTTCTTAGACATATTCGTGATTGTGTATCTCGATGACATCCTGATCTTTTCTGCATCCATCGAGCTTCACCGGGGTTATGTGCAGAAGGTCCTTGGTCGCCTCCAACTACACGGACTTTACGTTAAACCAGAGAAGTGTGAATCTGAACGTCAGAGCATTCAATTCTTAGGATTGATTATATCCACTGAAGGCTTCTAGATGGATCTCCAGAAAGTCTCCGCCATCCTGGAATGGCCTGCACCATCTGATAAAAAGGGAGTACAGCGCTTCATAGGCTTCGCCAACTTTTACAGGAGGTTCATCAAAGGATTCTCAGCCATCATCACTACTATCAATCAACTGACTAAACAGGGAGTCTGATTCTGTTGGACATCGGAAGCCCAAAACGCTTTTGATGCATTAAAGGGACTTTTTACCTCAGCGCCCATATTAAGCCATCCGGATCCAGCACTACCCTTTGTGGTAGAAGTGGATGCCTCGGAGAGTGCTGTTGGGGCCGTCCTATCGCAGCGGCAAGGTCTGAAACTTCTGCTTCATCCTGTTGCTTTCTTTTCCAGAAAATGATCCTCGGCGGAGAGAAACTATGATGTAGGGGATGAGAATTACTGGCCATCAAATCAGCCTTGGAGGAATGGAGGTACCTTTTAGAGGGAGCTGCACATCCCATTCTGATCTACACCGATCACAAAAATCTGGAGTACCTGAAGACGGCAAAACGTCTAAAACCCCGACAAGCCAGGTGGGCACTCTTCTTTTCCAGATTCAGCTTCCCCACTACCTATATACCAGGTGTGACATAAATATAAAGATTTGGGTAGCTGAGATGTGATCTGTAGAAATATGACAATGTAGATTTAGCATTCCATGTTCTAATAATATAAGATGTGTTCAGAGTTCAGTCAGAGACAGATGGTCACCAATTAGCATCTGAAAGGGACAGAGCTTCCTCTGGAAGTGACACCTGGGTGCCAATAAGATTTGTCACCTTCTGGGAAATCTGAAAAGAAAAGGGCTCTAGACGGTTTGGCTTCATGACACAGCGGGAGACCAGAGGTGGTTCCAATGTGTCTGGGAGCTTTGACGTATATACACAGATCAAAGGAATATATTTCATCTCTCATAAAAGCTAAAATATTAGTTGCAGAGAGATGAAAATACTTCCTTCTGATTGGACACTCTGTAGGCTACATTTGCATGTAAAACTGTATTTGTAGCCTCTGTAGAATCCCAGCGAAATGCAGAAAATGGTTATATTGCTCCGGATTGCGACAGCTGAACAGAGATTGGTACTGTCGCGATCGGACTGATGCGCTAGTGTTGGAAATTTAATCCCTGACTTGGTGATTCAAACCGTTCCTGGTCCAATCGACTTTGGCCATTTCAGCACCCAGAATGTCCTGATGTCCTGTGGGCTGGTACAAGAACACCCCCCCCAGTCAATTGGCCGAGGACTAATGTCCTACCTACGTCCATATTCGCATTGAGGACCTGGGATATGGCCGAGGAGATTCGTATGGAGCCGGTTCTATTGACTGACGGATTGCGAACTCTGACTTGCTCGCAGGATAAATCTTGGTAAAAGTTTTATTTCTGTTTTTATTTCATAGTCAATAGCCAATGTGTGTCTTCTTGTATTTTCTGTAACTTTTTATACTTTGTACATATTTTATGCTCCGCCCACTTTCAGGATATTAAATCATAAAATTAATAAGTGACTTCTGGGTATTTAAGCTCGGGCTCATATCTCCGGAGAGATTAGATTGTATGTATTGTATTTTAGTGTCTATATATGCTCGGTCAAGTTCATTGCCAATCTGTATGCAATTGAACTGCGTGTTGGCAGATTGCATGCAAATTGTAAAGTAGATCTGCCAGACGGAGATCTGTGTGTGTGTGGTGGCCCAGCAGGCCAGTAAAACTGTTGGGTGGTGGCAGGCTACCATTTGTTGTGTGTCTGGTGTGGGGGAGTGTGGACAGTGGAAGAGTGATTAACACCGGGGTTCTAGCTTGTAGGATAGCTGGAGGGATCCTAGAAGGGTGTGCGATTGCTAGGCTGCTCCTCAACCCTTAGTGTGCACCAGATTGTATGTAAGATTTTGTATCTGCCAGTGTGTGGTCAGCCAGCTGGATTGGAGTGGAGTCTCCCTCTAGTGGTGGCCAAGAGGTAGTGCAGGCTGTGAAAGTGTATCACGGCTGATCTTTTATATACGTGTGTATATATATATTCAGATTAAGTCCCCCTTATTCCCTCTTACCCCCAGTCACAGCCGCACGTGCGCACCTCGGTTAGCTAGTCACTATGGGCGTGGCGTGTGGGGTGGATCCGTGACACCCCGCGTGTCTTCTGTCCTCTTCAGTTGGTGCAGAGGGGTCACTACAGGATGAAGTCAGTGTGTGATGTCATGAAGTGGGTGTGGATCTCATACATGGAATGTGGTTGTTCTCTGTGTCCTGTCCAGGGAAGAAGCAGGGCGTATGGTACATGGTTGACCTGATAACGGGGAGAAGCAGCAGACTCTAACCTCGTCCTTCGCAGAAAGTGTCTGTCCATCCACCACTCTGCTGTACTTGGGCAGGACAGGTGAGTCCCTCCATCTCTGGATGTGATGTCATCATTCGTGGATGATGTCCCTCTATCTCTGGGTGTGATGTCATCATTTATGGATGATGTCATGGCTCTGGATAAGGCAGACCTCCACTGATATGATGCTGCACTCCATATTCTGTTCAGTGAGTTGGATGAATGTCTGATGTCCCCATTTGGCCAGCACACTCCTCTCCTGTACGTACCGATCACTGTCATACCTCCACACTCCTCTCCTGTATATACCGATCACTGTCACACCCCCCACACTCCTCCTGTACGTACCGATCACTGTCATACCCTCCACACTCCTCTCCTGTACGTACCGATCACTGTCATACCCTCCACACTCCTCTCCTGTACGTACCGATCACTGTCATACCCTCCACACTCCTCTCCTGTACGTACCGATCACTGTCATACCTCCACACTCCTCTCCTGTACGTACCGATCACTGTCATACCTCCACACTCCTCTCCTGTACGTACCGATCACTGTCACACCCCCCACACTCCTCCTGTACGTACCGATCACTGTCACACCTCCACACTCCTCTCCTGTACATACTGATCACTGTCACACTTCCACACTCCTCTCCTGTACATACCGATCACTGTCACACCCCCCACACTCCTCTCCTGTACATACCGATCACTGTCATACACTCCACACTCCTCTCCTGTACATACTGATCACTGTCATACCCTCCACACTCCTCTCCTGTACATACCGATCACTGTCACACCTCCACACTCCTCCCCTGTACATACCGATCACTGTCACACCCCCCACACTCCTCTCCTGTACATACCGATCACTGTCACACCTCCACACTCCTCTCCTGTACATACCGATCACTGTCACACCTCCACACTCCTCTCCTATACATACCGATCACTGTCACACCTCCACACTCCTCTCCTGTACATACCGATCACTGTCCTACCCCCCACACTCCTCTCCTGTACATACCGATCACTGTCACACTCCTCTCCTGTACATACCCATCACTGTCATACCTCCGTACTCCTCTCCTGTACACACCGATCACTGTCATACCTCCACACTTCTCTCCTGTACATACCGATCACTGTCACACCCCCACACTCCTCTCCTGTACATACCGATCACTGTCACACTCCTCTCCTGTACATACCCATCACTGTCATACCTCCGTACTCCTCTCCTGTACACACCGATCACTGTCATACCCCCCACACTCCTCTCCTGTACATACCGATCACTGTCACACCCCCCACACTCCTCTCCTGTACATACCGATCACTGTCATACCCTCCACACTCCTCTCCTGTACATACCGATCACTGTCATACCTCCGTACTCCTTTCCTGTACACACCGATCACTGTCATACCTCCACACTCCTCTCCTGTACATACTGATCACTATTTGTCATTTTCTTTACCTCTTCGGCCCGATTCTTGCACCTTTTCTCCAGTTTTCTCTGTTAATGGTCCTCATCTCACCCAGGAGGTGAGGGCTCTGTATTGGGGTTTGGACCTCAGTGGCCCTCCACACCTGGCATAGTTCTAGACCCCAGCAGAGCCAATCAAACATCCGCTGTTAGTGCCAGCAGCTGATTGGCTCTTTTTTCTCGCTATCTGTTGTATGGAGTGTTTCTATAGCCAATGTTTTTAGTTTTGTATGGTGTGTGGACGGGTTAGATTTCCTCTCAGATTATAATTCCTGTGGGGCCCCCCAGGGAGAGTCACCCTTTGTATGTGTCTTGGTGACAAAATCTCTGGGGCACAAAGTGAGGGGGAAATCCAAAACTTGGAGTTGTCACCAGAACAGGAAGAGAGGGGAAATCTTCCAATGGGGACACCTGTTATATTTCTTCTCTCTTTGGAGTGATTTCCTGTTGTGTTTATAGTGAAAGTGAAAAAAATCTCCCCTGTGGGGCAATAACAATGTACCTGAGGTGTTGGATCTCCTCTCTCCCCTCTGTGTCCAGGCATGAAGACTTCAATCTCGTATTTCGGATTATACCATCACATGTATGACATGAAGAATCAGGAACTGCACTGGAGCGCCACCTACTGGACCACGCAGCCACCTTGTCCAATGAGGGCAGGAAACATGGTAAGCTGCAGCTGAAGCTGTCATTGGTCAGATCTTACCATGTGGGGCGGGGGGTGTCTATTCCTAGATAGGACTGTGATTTCAGTATTGGTGTTTCTTCCAGCCATGACACACGTTGTGTTCCTCGGGGGCGGTCCAATGGGAACGATGGACGGCGATTCTGGAGATGTTCGGTGGATTCAGAGTTTCTCCTCTCCCAAAGTGGCTTTTTATATCTGGCAGGCAATATCCCATCCCCCTCCAAGAGACGGAGCCCATAAATACTGATGTGAGTATACAGGAAATGTGTATTTGCCCCCCCCCCCGATGGTGAATGTTTGCCCCTCACACAGAAATGATCGGTCTAACAATGGAATGTTCGCCCCTCACACAGAAATGATCGGTCTAACAATGGAATGTTCGGTGTAACACTGAGAGACAGAATACAACAACAAATTCAGCAGAAATGCGTCTAACAAATGATGACGGATCTGCATGTTCATGAGGGAAAGAAGGATTTGATCCCCTTCACAAAACATGACTTAGTACTTGGTGGCCAATCCCTTGTTGGTAATCACAGAGGTCAGACGTTTCCTGGAGTTGGCCCCCAGGTTTGCACACATCTCAGGAGGGATTTTGGCCTACTCCTTTGTTGCCTTGGCCATGTGTTTTGGGTCATTGTCATGCTGGAACACCCATCCACCACCCATTTTCAATGCCCTGGCTGAGGGAAGAAGGTTCTCACCCAAGATTTGAGGGTACATTGCCCCGTCCATCGTCCCTTTGATGCGGTGCAGTTGTCCTGTCCCCTTAGCAGAAAAACACCCCCAAAGCAGAATGTTTCCACCACCATGTTTCACAGTTGGGATGGCGTTCTTGGAGTCATAGGCAGCATTGCTCCTCCTCCAAACACGGCGAGTTGAGTTGATGCCAAAGAGCTGGATTTTGGTCTCCTCTGACCACAACACTTCCCACCAGTCCTCCTCTGCATCATTCAGATGTTCAATGGCAGACTTCAGACGGGCCTGGACATGGGCTTTCTTGAGCAGAGGGACCTTGCGGGCACTGCAGGATTTCAGTCCTTGTCGGCGTAGTGTGTTACCAATTGTTTTCTTGGTGACTGTGGTCCCAGCTGCCTGGAGATCATTGACAAGATCCTCACGTGTAGTTCTGGGATGATTCCACACTGTTCTCATGATCATTGATACTCCACGAGGTGAGATCTTGCATGGTGCACCAGACCTAGGGAGACTGACACTTGTTTTGTGTTTCTTCCATTTGTGAATGATTGCACCAACTGTTGTCACCTTCTCACCAAGCTGCTTGGCCATAGTTTGGTAGCCCAGTCCAGCCTTGTGTAGGTCTACCATCTTGTCCCTGACATCCTTGGACAGCTCTTTGGTCTTTGCCATGGTGGAGAGTTTGGAATCTGATGGTTTGATGGCTCCTGTGGACAGGTGTCTTTTATACAGGTAACACAATGAGATTAGCAGCACTCCCTTTAAGAGACTGCTTCTAATCTCAGCTTGTTACCTGTATGAAAGACACCTGGGAGCCAGAAATCCTGCTGAATGATAGGGGATCAAATCCTTCTTTCCCTCATGAACATGCAGATCCGTCATCATTTGTTAGACGCATTTCTGCTGAATTTGTTGTTGTATTCTGTCTCTCAGTGTTACACCGAACATTCCATTGTTAGACCGATCGTTTCTGTGTGAGGGGCGAACATTCCATTGTTAGACCGATCATTTCTGTGTGAGGGGCGGACATTCCATTGTTAGACCGATCATTTCTGTGTGAGGGGCGAACATTCACCATCAGGGGGGGGCAAATACACATTTCCTGCACTGTATATTAGGAGTGACAACTGTACAATTCCTTGTCATGAAATCCAATAAAGGGCTGAGCTTTGGTCTGAACCTTTGTCTGCGATTCTTGTGTTTCTGATTGGACGTTCATTGTGTTGGGTTCTCTTCCCATTGTAACATATCAGAGAAGATTTGTGATTGGTTGGAAACTAAAAAATACTTCATTCAAATCTCTTTAGATACAATCTATCATTCTTCCATTCTGGAGATTTTCACCCAAAATCTGGAACATCGTCTGGCCAAGTTCTGCTCACCTCATACCATCAGTGATCGCTTAAAGCCAGTTCCTATTCAGGGCCCCACATGGATGGGGAGGGGGTCATTTCTGCTGCCAGTTCAGGATCACTGGGGAAGGGGGGAGGGTAATGACCCCCCATTACCCCCCCCCCCCCCCCAGTTATCCTGAACCGGCAGCAGAAATGACCCGCAACTCCAATGCTGACCATTGTGTAGAGTTGATGATACTCCAGTTATTTAGTGTGTGATCTGAGCAGCCAGCAGGGGCCTCCGTCAGCATGGGGTCTCTTTTTTTTAATGCTTCATCATCTGCACAGTCCTGAAGTATGACATTCAGTACCTAGGTTGGTGTGAAGCAGAGATGGCTTGGTGGGCAAGAACTGTGGCTGGTCTGCTGGAGACCTGAGTTCGAATCCCTGAGTAAGCCTCATGTGTGATCCTGGGTGCTGTGTGGTTCCTGAACCCCCTGTTGGTGGAGCAAGGTGGTGGGAAATGTTTCTGACTCACTACCCTGTCCCACCTCTAGGGGGTTCAGGAACTGCGCAGTGCCTGGGGGAGGGGTATATATATAGGGTGAGGCCAATAGAAAACCCTAAGTCCCTGCTTTTGGAAAGGGCTGCCCCGGTAAGACAGCCCATTGTATTTATATATGTTGCAGTGATGTCACAGACCGTGGACCGAAGAGGGGGGGTGTCCACAACCTAATGTGATGCCCACACATGTTACAGGCCTGTGGGGACCTGGGACTGGAGCAGACTGGTGGGTTGTCCATGGCCTCCAAGCTTTCACACAGTGATTTGAGCATGGGGTCTGCAGGATTTGCACTCGGGTCTACGGTCCTTCCATCACTGAGTGATTCATAGCCGCCCAATTCACTCAGATTTGTACTCAAGTCAATGCTGCCTCTGTCAGCGAGTGATTTATTCCGCCCATCTCACTCACAGACTTGACCTGGGGACTACGGGATTTGAACTTGAGTCAATGGCGCCCTTGGTTACTGCTCTTATCCACTGAGCTACTCGCCTCTGCTCAATCACTTAGGTGTTTGTTCTGCTATTTCAGGAGCAAAAAAAGTCATGAAGGAAAAAAAAAAATTCCAAAAGGGGAAAGAGAGATTCGAACCGGCAACTCCGAGGTCATGGCTGGGCTGCCAGCTGGCTGCTAAACCCCCAGGCCAGAGCTAAGGGTTTAGCAGCCAGCCCCTTAACATCAAGGCTGCAAAAAGACTTAGTAAAAAAAATTGTGATCCCAAATTACAATGATCTGCAATTTCCAACAAATGTTAGTTTTCTGGCCTTGGGGTCACCAGCCAGCTCTTTGGACATCACTTGATCTGATTACTTAGAGTCAATGTTGATGGTGTCTCATGGTGTGTGAACTCATTGGATCCATGGTAAGCCATCATAGTGGATACCAGAACTCAGGGGAATGGATGAGACTCATCGTTCTCAGACTCAATTGATTAGGGACTCTCATTGGTCAATGTTGATTCATGGTCTGCTAACTCATTGAGAGGCCTTAGCGGATACCAGGATCCAGTGGAATGGATCAGACTCAATTGATCATGGATTCCTAATAGTCAATGTTGATTCATGGGGGTTCATTTACTAAAGCTCAGACTCTCATTGACTTTTACATGGAAACCAATCAGCTTCCAGGTTTTGTTGCTAAAGCTTAATTGAACAAGCTGAGGTTAGAAGCTGATTGGATACCAGGCACAGCTGCACCAGATTCTGAGTGAACCAGCTTTAGTAAATCCCCCCCATGGTGTGCTAACTCATGGAGAGGCCTTGGATTTATGGAAGCCCATCATCGTGGACACCAGGACTGAGGGGAATGGAATGAGACTCATCGATCTCAGACTCAATGAATATGAGTGGAGATAAGGGGTTCAAACCCACTGTTGACATCATTTATTTTTCATGCTACAACAGAATGTAAGACGATTTTCCCCGCAGCGGTCTTGCTCCTTCTAGTGGGCGATAGCCCGGTATTGATGCCATGTAGAGCTCCAGTTTGTAGACATAAGGTCAGGAAAAATATCTTTGACCACCGAGGAATACAATTTATTTCTTTATAAAAGAAGACAGAATTGCTGAAGAAGTTAATCTCTCCAATTATCCAATCATACATAAAGCAGAGTCCCGTTCATTCACACCCTATATGAGTATCCAGAGGGAACAGATGTATAAAGGAAAGGCCACCAGTTCCATCAGAAGACCATCCTCCATGTTTATGTGTTGTGGGGATTGTATTGTTTAGGCTGAGAGGATAGAAGCAAATTGATGAGGTTGACATTGAGCTCAACTCTGCAACAAGCTGTCACTTTTCTCATCTTTGGAGCCATTATAGGTTTGCTTTTACTTACAGATATGGAAAATTCATCAATTATCTACACATCCAGGTCAGAATGAGGTTTTCCTTCAATAGGTGGAGGCCCCTTCTAGCTGATTAACCACCCCCAAATACCTCCAGCAATCACAGCTATAATGGTATTTCCCACCACTCTGTACCATTCACATTTCTTTTTCCCACTTAACCAGCATGGTGGAGAGGAGGAAAAAAAAATAAAAAGTTCACATTTCCCATTGGATGCGGATGAAGAAGTATTCCTGCTGAACGATTATATTCTGCTGGTGGAGAATATTCCCCACCACCAAAACCCAATGATCATTGCTGCTGCCGGAACTGATTGAGGGGAAAAAAGAAAACAGAGAGGCTGGTTGTATATAAGTCGATCAATAGAATTGTAGCCAGGCAGCCAATACATGGATCCAAAGTCAGCCAATCAATGCTACACTGTTCAAATTTCGATTCATATTTGGCCACCATAACATTGGCACTATAGTCTGCAAACATGAGCAGATCTACAACTGACTAGGTATAATGGTACATTGGAAGGAGACTCACAAAGAAATTAGGTGGAGAATAATTTCATAGTTTTGTCTAAATTACCACATCGACTTTGTTAGCTACCCAACTGGCAGATGTCTGTTCCATCACCTGGGAATATAAAGCAAGTATCATGCATGGAGCCAATAACGCAAATCATCCCTGCACCATCTTAAACTGGACCTTCCATGGTCAAAGGTGGTAGGAACCGCTGTGTCCTCTTACTTGAGCAGATAACTTACTCTACTCTCTCCTCTCAAAATGGAAGAGAACTTCCCCTTACTGTATCCTTTCACAATGGAACAGAATCTAACACACCCTCTTTGAATGACCCAACCTTCCCCTCTCAGAATGGCAAATACATTCATTTACACCCCCTCCCCAAAGAGCAAAGAACTTACCCTACTGTCCACTCTTAGAAAAAAAGAGAACTTACCCTGCTATCCTCTCAAAATGGAAGAGAACTTACCATGCCCTCATAGAATGGCACAGAATCTACCCTATTGTCCCTTTTCAGAAAGGACAACTTTCTCTACACTCTTGGAATAGCAGTGAAGAAACCCCACTGTGCCCTATTAGAATGTCTCGGCATTTACCACATCGTCCAGTCTGAAAATGGCAGAGAAGTTACTCTACTATCCCCTCTGTGAGGGACAGATAAATTACTTCACCATCCATCCCTTCGTGGAAGGGCCCAGACCGGACCGCACCACACCACAAGGGTAGAAAAGCTACGATACTGTCCCCTCTCTGAATGGTAGAGAACTTTCACTGTCCCTTCCATGAGTGGCAGATCATTTATTTTACTGTCAGCTCTCTGACTAGGAGATAAAACACCCTACCAAATTCATAAAAAAAGAGAAGAGGTTATAAATAAACCAGGTATCCGCTACACTCTATGTGCAGTCCAGTAACTGAATGAACCTAACAACACAAAAAAAGACGTGAACAAGATGTCCGCCAACTTAGTTATAAGAACAGGACCATGCGGTAAACCATTACACGGTGAGTGTGTGAGACAACACAATGTTTAGGATTCAGAATATAAATACATACAATTGCCAGTCAGTTCACGTACATTTCCTTTAACTGCAGTGTATGCTGGGAAGTGTACAATGTGGGGAGCACCTGATGGAAGGTTCCATTGTGTCATAACCTCGTCCTGTAAAATGTTCCCAGTCTTGGGGAGTCGACTTGAAGAGCAGATTTACAAAGTGTGTTGTGTAGAATGCATTAACCACTCGAGGGTACTAGATGGTCTACTGCTCTTCATGAGTCTGGACCAAGGGAAGTTCTCTGCCCTTTGGAGAGAGGGCCGGAGGTGACCTTTCTGCCCTTCGGAGAGGATGGATGGCAGTAGGCTATTTTATCTCTGAAAAAAAAGACCTCAACAAGATGTTCACCAAAGTGGTTCCAAGTGTTTTTTGGGGTCACTTGGGGTAGGGAGGGAGCGCAGGAGGATCATCTCTGTACTAAGAACAGGACCATGCGTTAAACCATTACCCGGTGAGCGTGTGAAACAATCCAATGATTAGGATTCAGAATATAAATACATACAATTGCCAATCAGTTCACGTAAAGAAGAGCTGAAACTCCGATATCCATCACCTCACCAGACAACGTTGTCTAGATCACCATTCATATATATACATGACGTCACGGTTCAGCCTGTTGTATACAAGAACATGTGGCACGGCCGCGACCACTACCAGTCATCTGTCGGGCGATTTCTAACCACCCTTTGGGCGATCAGCAACGGGACATTCTAGCATGGACCATACCAACAACTTGTCCATTAGTGGCTTTACTATCCAGTGATTCCTGGATGGAAATATGGGAGACAAACTCCAAGTGGACTAATAAGAAAACAATCTTAGTTGGGATATGGTGGTATATTTTGCAGCCATTGGGCATCGGCATGGATAGGTAGGAAAATCGCAACAAGATAGGAGCGGCAGGAGTTTGTGAATGTAGAAGGACTAGGTGAGCGTAGGCAGTAGGCCATGAGTTCATTGTAGAGAGGCTATCATGCCGAGATAAACAGCTGTGAGGCCGGGTTCACACTCGTGTGGTGCATCACGTGATTCACAGAGGAACCGCATCGCATTCCTGTCCCAATCACATGTGCATTGTGTGTGGTGCGATTGGAGCCATAGATTATGTACGCCTCAAATCACACCAAAAACACGCAGGACTCTCTTCTTGGTCCGCACTAGAATCAGATCGCACGGGTACTCACACCTACAGATCGCACGGGTACTCACACCTACAGTTGTGTTCAAAATAATAGCCGTGTGTTGAAAAAAGTGACTAAAGCTGAAAATCCTTCTAATACTTTTATTTCCATCCACACAAATGCATTGGGAACACGACACATTCTATTCCAAATCACAACATGAAGAAAAATACATCAAATTTGTGTTGTTCCTCTAAAAAAATGGAAGAAAAGTGAATATTAGACGGTTCAAAAAAATGGCCGTGTTTGTATTCTTCTTCACAAACTCAAACATTCACTATATAACCTGAGAAATGTTTGAAGATTTTGCTTTCCTTTGAATGACTTCATGAATATTTGGTTGTAGTCGCACTGTTTCTGAGAACTGCTGTACATCTGTGTTGCATGGAGTCACCCAACTTCTGGCCCCTGTGATCAGGTATTCCAGCCCAGGATGATTGGACCACATTCCACAGTTCTTCTCGATTTCTTGGTTTTGCCTCAGAAACGGCATTTTTGATGTCACCCCACAAGTTTTCTATTGGATGAAGATCCGGGGATTGGGCTGGCCACTCCAATAACGTCCATCTTGTTGGTCTGGAACCAAGATGTTGCCCGTTTACTGGTGTGTTTGGGGTCGTTGTCTTGTTGGAACACCCATTTCAAGGGCATTTCCTCTTCAGCATAAGGCAGCATGACCTCTTCAAGTATTCTGATGGATTCAAACTGATCCATGATCCCTGGTATGCGATAAATAGGCCCAACACCGTAGTATGAGAAACATCCCCATATCATGATGCTTGCACCACCATGCTTCACGGTCTTCACAGTGTACTGTGGCTTGAATTCAGTGTTTGGGGTCATCTGACAAACTGTCTCCGGCCACTAGACCCAAAAAGAACAATCTTACTTTCATCAGTCCACAAAATGTTGCGTCATTTCTCTTTAGGCCGGTCAATGTGCTCTTTGGCAGATTGTAACCTCTTCAGCACGTCTTTTTCCCAACAGTGGGACTTTGCGGGGACTTCTTGCAGATAGCTTGGCTTCACATAGGCGTCTTCTAATTGTAACAGTCCTCACAGGGAACGTCACACCTTCTTTCATCTTCCTGGAGCTGATTGTTGGCTGAGTCCTCACAGGGAACGTCACACCTTCTTTCATCTTCCTGGAGCTGATTGTTGGCTGAGTCCGCCCCATTTTGGCTATTCTTCTATCCATTCCAATGGTAGTTTTTCGCTTTCTTCCACATCTTTCAGGTTTTGGTTGCCATTTTAAAGCATTTGCCATCATTTTAGCTGAGCAGCCGATCATTTACTGCACTTCTTTATATGTTTTCCCCTCCAATCAACTTTTTAATCAAGGTACGCTGTTCTTCTGAACAATGTCTGGAACGACCCATTTTCCTCAGAATTTCAGAGAGAAATGCACTGTAACCAGCATGTCCAACATTTGCTGCCTTCCTTCCTTAAATAAGGGCAATAATTGCCACCTGTTTATCAAAGAATGAATGACGCCACTAATAGAATTCCACACGGCTATTATTTTGAACACGCCCCTTTCAATGAGTGATTCAATGACACAGAATCAGCAGCATGCATGTCATGACTGTTGGGTCTGTTGGATTTCTATGACTCTACTACACCTGCTAGGAAATTATTTGCCATGTAGAAATATCATTTCCACCAAAAACAGTGATTGATCCGGTTAGTGATGTCTGACTGCTAGTATTTTCAACACAACTGTATGTGATCCGATTCTGCACATCGCACCGCGTTTTGGGGACCGATTTTGGGGTGTTATCATACACACCCGCAGCGGTTCACATGAATGGGGGGCGATTCTGATGCGGTGCAGAATTCACACAGAAAACACAGAGAATTCTGCACCACATCAGTGTGAACCCGGGCTGAATGCTGACAGAGCTTTGCTGCTCACCACCACAATGCAAGTCGGCTCACCCTTCCTGCCGGTGACGTTCCATCCTTTGTGGGAGTTGTCTGTGAGAGTTCATCAGTAGCCTTCATCCAGGGAGTTCATCAGTAGCCTTCATCCAGGGAGTTCATCCAGGGAGTTCATCGGTAGCCTTCATCCAGGCAGTTCATCCAGGCAGTTCATCCAGGGACATTAAGGATGTATATTGAGCCCCTGGGCAGTAGGGAAATGAATAGATGGTACAAACAAATGGTCTGGGGTCAGATGTGTATGTATACACAATTACTCCATAGGCCTTACAGACCCAATCATCATTTAGCATTAATTAGTCTAAAGCCAGGTTTCTGGATGTGACAACTTTTGTGTGTCAATCAGGTTATCACCTTCTGGGAAAACCAGTGACAGCAGACAGACTGTCTGCCTTTTGTGGAAAGCTCTATAAGTAATATTCACATCAAAGAAGTATGTTTAATCTCTTATAAAAGCCAAAATATTAGTTGGAGATATGAACAAGCTTCCTTCTTGTAGGCCATTCTGTGCGCTACATTTACATATAAGAATCATGTTTGTGGCTTGGGGAGGAAGCCAGGGAAATGCATGGAATGATTAGATGACGCGGGGGTGCGACAGTAGATTGGTGTTTGGTATTGTTGCGATCGGGCTGACGCGCTGGTGTCAGAAATCCAATCCCCGACTTGGTGTTCAGGCCAGTCTCGGTCCAATTGAACTTGGGCAGGTCCATACACAGTACCTCTTGTGGGCAGGTCAGGGCCACCTCCCCCAGAGTCAATTGGCCGAAGACTAATGTCCCGCCCATGTCCAAATCGCAATAAATTGACCGCACAGACATTTGGACAGGGTGATCCGTACGGAGCTGGTTCGATTGACCAATGGATTGCTAAGTTTCTGGCTTGCTCCAGCCGCAGGGTAAAGTGTTATTCTGTCTTTTTATTCCCTTTTATTTTATAGTAATTAGTCATTTGTGTGTCTTCTTATATCTTTTGTATTTTCTGTAACTTTTTTATATTTTGTACATATTTTATGCACTGCCCACTTTGGGAAATTAAATCTTAAAATTAATTAGTGAACTTCTGTGTATTTAAGCACGTGCTCATATCTTCGGAGAGACGAGATCGGAGAGATTAGATTGGGTTATATTGTATTGTATTTTAGTGCCTTTAAAACGCTCGGTTAAGCTCATTGCCAATCTGTATGCAACTGCACTGTGAGTGGGCAGATTGCACGCAGAAAGGTAACAGATCTGCCAGACGGAGATCTGTGTGTGTGGGGTGTCTCAACAGACCATTCTGCGGATAAACTGTTGGGTGGTGGCAGGCTACCTTTGTGATGCGTCTGGTGTGGGGGTGTGTGGACAGTGGAAGGGTTATCAACACCGGGGTTCAAGTTAGGATAGCTGAAGGGACCTTTAGAAGGGTGTGTGATTACTAAGCTGGTCCTCAACTCTAATCAGGGCACCAGGTTGTATGTAAGATCCTATCTGCCAGTGTGTGGTCGACCAGCTGGATTGGAATGGAGTCTCCATCTGGTGGTGGCCAGAGGTAGTGCGGGCAGTGAAAAGGTATCACGGCTGATCTTATATACGGTTTGAGATATTTAAGTGTAAATTCCTTTATTATCCCCTCTTTACCACCCTGTCGCGGCCGCACGCACGCGTCTTGGTTAGCTAGTCGCTGTGGGCGTGGCGTGTGGTGGACACGTGACAGGGTGAACTTTAATGGATCCTTGACACCACCAATCTGCATTCTATCCAGCAACGTGTGCTGTGGGACGAGATATACCACTATATCCCAACTAGGATTGTTTTCTTATTAGTCCACTTGGAGTTTGTCTCCCATATTTCCATCCAGGAATCACTGGATAGTAAAGCCACTAATGGACAAATTGTTGGTAAGGTCCATGCTAGAATGTCCCGTTGCTGATCACCCAAAGGGTGGTTATAAATCGCCGGACGGATGACTGGTAGTGGTCGCGGCCGTGCCACATGTTTTTGTATAAAACAGGCTGAACCATGACGTCATGTATATATATGAATGGTGATCTAGACAACGTTGTCTGGTGAGGTGATGGATATCGGGGTTTCAGCTCTTCTTGTCAATTGTATGTATTTATATTCTGAATCCTAATCATTGGATTGTTTCACACGCTCACCAGGTAATGGTTTACCGCATGGTCCTGTTCTTAGTACTGAGATGATCCTCCTGCGCTCCCTCCCTACCCCAAGTGACCCCAAAAAAACCAAACGTAACCACTTTGAAGAACATCTTGTTGACGTCTTTTTTTTCAGAGATAAAATAGCCTACCGCCATCCATCCTCTCCGAAGGGCAGAGAACTTCCCTTGGTCCAGACTCATGAAGAGCAGTAGACCATCTAGTACCCTCGAGTGGTTAATGCATTCTACACGACACACTTTGTAAATCTGCTCTTCCAGTTGACCCCCCAAGACTGGGAACATTTTACAGGACGAGGTTATGACACAATGGAACCTTCCATCAGGTGCTCCCCACATTGTACACTTCCCAGCATACACTGCATTTAAAGGAAATGTACGTGAACTGGCTGGCAATTGTATGTATTTATATTCTGAATCCTAATCATTGGATTGTTTCACACGCTCACCGTGTAATGGTTTAACGCATGGTCCTGTTCTTGGTACTGAGATGATCCTCCTGCGCTCCCTCCCTACCCCAAGTGACCCCAAAAAACAAAGTGGCCGCAGACACCCAACTATATTCCAAAATAGTGAAAAAACAATTCTAAGTGTGACAGGGGCTGCAACACTTAATGATCAGTGGAAAAATAAATGACATAAAACCAAATGTAAGCATGTCTCTCATCCCAGAACATATAAAACATAAAAATGGTGCAAACATTGCCAAGTGACAGCGAAGGCCGCAGAAAAACGGCTAGATAGTGCCGGTGACACAAGTGAATGACTCAATATTGCTGATGTATACAAACGTGACTCTGTCCCAAATGATCAATCCAAAATAACTGATCAGTGACTCAATCCAAAAAAATCAAAAAGTGACCCAGTCCCAAATATATATATATATGTATGTATGTATGACAGTCCCATGTCACCACTTTGGCAGACATCTTGTTCACATCTTTTGTTTCAGAGATAAAATAACTCACTACCATCCATCCTCTCCGAAGGGCAGAAAGGTCACCTCCGGCCCTCTCTCCGAAGGGCGGAGAACTTCCCCTTGGTCCAGACTCATGAAGAGCAGTAGACCATCTAGTACCCTCGAGTGGTTAATGCATTCTACACAACACACTTTGTAAATCTGGTCTTCCAGTTGACCCCCCAAGACTGGGAACATTTTACGGGATGAGGTTATGACACAATGGAACCTTCCATCAGGTGCTCCCCACATTGTACACTTCCCAGCACACTATACAATCCAAAGAAATGTATACATGTCAGGCCAAGCTTTCAGAGGTCTTCTACTTACCTGAACCTGAAGATGAGGAATGTTTGGACCACGGCAAGAACAATCAAGCAGACAAGGGCGCCAGCATCTAAAGTGTAGAGGGTTATGGAGATGCAGATAACAGAGGGAATAAAATGCACTCCTGGGATGGAGAGGGTTGAGCAGCAATGTGAGTGGAACCATCTGTGGAGAGATGTGATGTTGCAGAGATCGTCAGGAATGTGGCTGGAGTAATGCAGAGTTGCCACAGGAAGCCGCAGGCGCGTGGTCATTGCTGTCCAACTTGGAACACAAGCAGGAGGTGGTGAGATGTAGGTGTTGTAGGCCGGGATGTCTCCTCTGGTGGTGCCAACAGTGACCACATGCCGGCAGCTTCCTGGTGCAGCTCTGCATCATTCCTGAGGATCTCTGCAGCATCACCTCTCTCCCCAGAGGTCTCCACCTGCATTGGATCACATTGCTGCTCAACCCTCTCCATCCAGTGAGTGCAATTTATTCCCTCTCTTATCTGCATTCCTATTACCTGCTACACTTGGAAGCTGGCGCCCTCGTCTGTTCTTACATGTGCACCAGGTTGCTCAAGACCTTCCCTAAGGAGCTGCACACATCTACAACGCTCTGAAAGAGACCTCAACCCCAATGTTCCATCCTAACCCTGCACTCCTCTGTATTTCAACATGGTGCCATAGCATTTCCCTCGATTCTGGGCCAGGAGAAGGGGCGGACTACTGAAAGCCAAGCCAGAAAAGTGAGCCAAGAACAAAGTATCCCAGACAGAACTCAACATGGAGACTAAGCCCGGCTAATCATTGGCCACAGAGCTGAGGAATGAGGACTTCTCACTATGAAGCCGGGAAGTAGAATGGAGACAAGAACACAATGGGATGAGTGGAGAGACCACAGACAGTTCAGTCTTCACACTTCATTGCTCTTAAAGGAAGAGGATCCATCTCATCTCTGCCTGTCAATGGGCAAGTCATGCATGTCCACCATAGGCTGGAGCGCTGTACAAATATTAGGGGGTAATGAGATGAAGGACAATACAAGACCTTTCAGAGGGAAGAACTATTTACCACCATAGAGTCATCTTGTACAGACGGGTCCAACCGAACCTCCATGTACAACAAAACAACGAGCCAGATCCAAGCAGCCTTGTACAAGAAGATGCCACTCCTTTGTGGGGTCATTAAATGGGAGCGCTGTCACTTTAACAAGGTGCTGGGAAGTTGGATGGAGGGCACAGAGGTGGTACAGATCGCCCATACACAGGGCAGATTTCTATGTAATCTGGAGATAAAGACCAAGCTGTCCAAATCTACATGACTACAGGAAGTAGAGAAGACCCAATCTCCCCCAACTCAATACAGACACACAATGGCTGACCTCTTCCTGAAAATTCTCATTGCCTGGCTCTACTACAGAGTCACTGAGACAAAGCAAGCTGTCCACAGAAGTCATGACTTGGTTCCAGGACAATAACTCCATGCTGAAGCCAGGGGACCACCATAACAGGCCACAGAAGTGTCACCGGGACTTGGAGAGCCGTGGTAGTCCCAAACTTCCCTCATAGAGACCCAATCTTCAATCATTTGTCTGAAATAGAAAATCAAACATCAGTGAGGACTTCCAGAAATTCCCTGACTCCTGCCACCGAGCGCCTGCACCGTGCCGGGGGGGGGGGACTGGACGCAACTCAGCACCAGCAGTTCTTAAACCCCCCCACTCCAAACGCACCCCCACCCCGAACGCACCCCCACCCTCCAAACGCACCCCCACCCCGAACGCACCCCCACCCTCCAAAAGCACCCCCCCCCGAACACTCATACAACAACATGTCTAGACAGGAGCCTCTATAACAAGAGATGGGGGGATACACAGGGCCCTCAAAGTAGGAGAAGAGAGGGGAGGATATACCAGGGCCCCCATAGTAATAAGGGGGGAGGGATAGAGGCCCCCATAGTAGAAGAGAGGGGGAGATAGAAAAGGGCCCCCATAGTAGGAGAGGAGGGGGAAAGACAGGGGCCCCCATAGTAGGAGAGGAGGGGGAAAGACAGGGGCCCCCATAGTAGAAGAGGGGGGTAGATGGGCCCCCATAGTAGGAGAGGGGAGGATATACCAGCGCACCCATAGTAGGAAAAGGGGGGAGGGATAGAGGCCCCCATAGTAGGAAAGGAGGGAGATAGACAGGGGCCCCCATAGTAGAAGGGGGGGGGGGAGTAGACTGGAGTCCCTATAGGAGAAAGGGGGGGAACAAGCAGGGGCCCTCATAGTAGAAGGAAGGGAGTAGACAGGAGTCCCCATAGTAGGAGAAAAAGGGGGAACAGGCAGGGGCCCCCATAGTAGAAGGGGGGGGAGTAGGCAGGAGTACCCATAGTAGGAGAGAGGGGGGAGACAGGCAGGGGCCCCCATAATAGAAGGGGGGGAGTAGACAGGGGCCCTCATAGTAGAAGTGGGGGGGAGACAGGAGTCTCCATAGTAGGAGAGAGGGGGGAGACAGGCAGGGGCCCCCATAGTAGAAGGGGGGGAGTAGACAGGGGCCCTCATAGTAGAAGGGGGGGAGTAGGCAGGAGTCCCCAATAGTAGGAGAGAGGGGGAGACAGGCAGGGGCCCCCATAGTAGAAGGGGGGGGGTAGACAGGAGTCTCCATAGTAGGAGAGAGGGGGGAGACAGGCAGGGGCCCCCATAGTAGAAGGGGGGGAGTAGACAGGGGCCCTCATAGTAGAAGGGGGGGGAGTAGGCAGGAGTCCCCATAGTAGGAGAGAGGGGGGAGTAGATAGGTGCCCCCATAATAGAAGGGAGGGGGGAGTAGACAGGAATCCCCATAGTAGGAGAGAGGGAGGAGTAGACAGGTGCCCCCATAGTAGAAGGGGGGGAGTAGACAGAAGTCCCCATAGTAGGAGAGAGAGGGGGACAGGCAGGGGCCCCCATAGTAGAAGGGGGGGAGTAGACAGGTGCCCCCATAGTAGAAGGGGGGGGAGTAGACAGGAGTCTCCATAGTAGGAGAGAGGGGGGAGAAAGGCAGGGGCCCCCATAGTAGAAGGGGGGGGTAGTAGACAGGAGTCTCCATAGGAGGAGAGAGGGGGGAGACAGGCAGGGGCCCCCATAGTAGAAGGGGGGAGTAGACAGGTGCCCCATAGTAGAAGGGGGGGAGTAGACAGGAGTCCCCATAGTAGGAGAGAGGGGGGAGACAGGCAGGGGCCCCCATAGTAGAAGGGGGGAGTAGACAGGGGTCCCCATAGTAGAAGGAGGGGAGTAGACAGGGGCCCCCATAGTAGAAGGGGGGAGTAGACAGGGGCCCTCATAGTAGGAGAGAGGGGGGAGACAGGCAGGGGCCCCCATAGTAGAAGGGGGGGAGTAGACAGGGGCCCCCATAGTAGAAGGGGGGGAGTAGAAAGGGGCCCCCATAGTAGGAGAGAGGGGGGAGACAGGCAGGGGCCCCCATAGTAGAAGGCGGGAGTAGACAGGGGCCCCCATAGTAGGAGAGAGGGGGAAACAGGCAGGGGCCCCCATAGTAGAAGGGGGGAGTAGACAGGGGCCCCCATAGTAGAAGGGGGGGAGTAGACAGGGGCCCCCATAGTAGAAGGGGGGAGTAGACAGGGGCCCCCATAGACATTTGTAGCACAGAAACATCACCAGCTACCTGGACAGATCACACCGACCTCCATCACCTGACCCATCCATACACTACCTGCAGTCACCTGTACACACCTACAGGGAGGAGCTACACATCACCACTCCCACCTCTCTGATTGGCTTCTCCCAAACTGAAATGGGAGGGAGCGATGTTCTGCCTGTCAGGAGGGGGATGGGAGGGAGCGATATTCTGCCTGTCAGAAGGGGGATGGGAGGGAGCGATATTCTGCAGATCTCTAGAGGGGTCAGTGGTGGAATAATCTGCAGAATATACCAATATGGATCTGTTAGGAGGGGGATGGGAGGAGCGATGTTCTGCAGATCTGTATAGAGGTCAGTGATGGGATAATCTGCAGAATATATCAATATGGAACTGTCAGGAGGGGAGGGAGCGATGTTCTGCAGATCTCTAAGGGGTCAGTGATGGGATAATCTGTAGAATATATCAATATGGGTCTGTCAGGAGGGGGAGGGGAGGAAGCGATGTTCTGCAAAATATATCAATATGGATCTGTCGGGAGGGGATGGAGCGATGTTCTGCAGAATATATCAATATGGATCTGTCAGGAGGGGGATGGATGGAGCGATGTTCTGCAGAATATATCAATATGGATCTGTCAGGAGGGGGATGGAGGGAGCGATGTTCTGCAGAATATATCAATATGGATCTGTCAGGAGGGGGAGGGGACGGAGCAATGCTCCTGATCCTGATGATGTGAGGCTGACACCAGACTGACCCCATCACTAGGTGAGGCTGACACCAGACTGACCCCATCACTAGGCGAGACTGACACCAGACTGACCTTATCACGAGGCGAGACAGACACCAGACTGACACCATCACGAGGCGAGGCTGACACCAGACTGACACCATCACGAGGCGAGACTGACACCAGACTGACACCATCATGATGTGAGGCTGACACCAGACTGACACCATCACGAGGCGAGGCTGACACCAGACTGACACCATCACGAGGCGAGGCTGACACCAGACTGACACCAGACTGACACCATCATGATGTGAGGCTGACACCAGACTGACCCCATCACTAGGCGAGACTGACACTAGACTGACCCCATCACGAGGCGAGTCTGACACCAGACAGACCCCATCACGAGGCGAGGCTGACACCAGACTGACACCATCACGAGGCGAGACTGACACCAGACTGACACCATCACGAGGCGAGAATGACACCAGACTGACCCCATCACGAGGCGAGGCTGACACCAGACTGACCCCATCACGAGGCGAGGCTGACACCTGGCTGACACCATCATGGTGTGAGGCTGACACCAGACTGACCCCATCAAGAGGCCAGGCTGACACCAGACTGACACCATCATGATGTGAGGCTGACACCAGACTGACCCCATCACTAGGCGAGGCTGACAACAGACTGATCCCATCATGAGGCGAGGCTGACACCAGACTGACACCATCATGATGTGAGGCTGACACCAGACTGACCTCATCACGAGGCGAGACTGACACCTGACTGACACCATCATGATGTGAGGCTGACACCAGACTGACCCCATCACGAGGCTAGACTGACACCAGACTGACCCCATCACGAGGCGAGGCTGACACCAGACTGACCCCATCACGAGGCGAGGCTGACACCAGACTGACACCATCATGATGTGAGGCTGACACCAGACTGACCCCATCACAAGGCGAGACTGACACCAGACTGACCCCATCACGAGGTGAGGCTGACACCAGACTGACCCCATCACGAGGCGAGACTGACACCAGACTGACCCCATCACGAGGCGAGGCTGACACCAGACTGACCCCATCACGAGGCGAGGCTGAAACCAGACTGACCCTATCACTAGGCGAGGCTGACACCAGACTGAAACCATCACGAGGCGAGACTGACACCAGAATGACCCCATCATGATGTGAGGCTGACACCAGACTGACCCCATCACGAGGAGAGGCTGACACCAGACTGACCCCATCATGATGTGAGGCTGACACCAGACTGACCCCATCACGAGGCGAGGCTGAAACCAGACTGACCCTATCACTAGGCGAGGCTGACACCAGACTGACACCATCACGAGGCAAGGCTGACACCAGACTCACACCATCACGAGGCGAGACTGACACCAGACTGAACCCATCATGATGTGAGGCTGACACCAGACTGACCCCATCACTAGGCGAGGCTGACACCAGACTGACACCATCATGATGTGAGGCTGACACCAGACTGACCTCATCATGAGGCGAGACTGACTCCAGACTGACACCATTATGATGTGAGGCTTACACCAGACTGACCCCATCACTAGGCGAGGCTGACACCAGACTGACCCCATCACGAGGCGAGGCTGACACCAGACTGACCCCATCATGATGTGAGGCTGACACCAGACTGACACCATCACGAGGCGAGGCTGAAACCAGACTGACCCTATCACTAGGCGAGGCTGACACCAGACTGACACCATCACGAGGCAAGGCTGACACCAGACTGACCCCATCACGAGGCGAGGCTGACACCAGACTGACCTCATCACGAGGCGAGACTGACACCGGACTGACCCCATCACGAGGCGAGGCTTACACCAGACTGACACCATCACGAGGCGAGGCTGACACGAGACTGACACCATCACGATGTGAGGCTGACACCAGACTGACCCCATCATGAGGCGAGGCTGACACCAGACTGACCCCATCACGAGGCGAGGCTGACACCAGACTGACCCCATCACGAGGTGAGGCTGACACCAGACTGACCCCATCACGGGGCGAGGCTGACACCAGACTGACCCCATCACGAGGCGAGACTGACACCAGACTGACCCCATCACGAGGCGAGGCTGACACCAGACTGAACCCATCACGAGGCGAGTCTGACACCAGACTGACACCATCACGAGGCGAGACTGACACCAGACTGACACCATCACGAGGCGAGGCTGACACCAGACTGACCCCATCACGAGGCGAGGCTGACACCAGACTGACACCATCATGATGTGAGGCTGACACCAGACTGACACCATCACGAGGCGAGGCTGACACCAGACTGACACCATCACGAGGCGAGGCTGACACCAGACTGACACCAGACTGACACCATCATGATGTGAGGCTGACACCAGACTGACCCCATCACTAGGCGAGACTGACACTAGACTGACCCCATCACGAGGCGAGGCTGACACCAGACTGACCCCATCACGAGGCGAGGCTTTCACCAGACTGACCCCATCACGAGGCGAGGCTGACACCAGACTGACACAATCATGAGGCGAGGCTGACACCAGACTGACACCATCACGAGGCGAGACTGACACCAGACTGACCCCATCATGATGTGAGGCTGACACCAGACTGATCCCATCACTAGGCGAGGCTGACACCTGACTGACACCATCATGATGTGAGGCTGACACCAGACTGACACCATCACGATGCGAGACTGACACCAGACTGACCCCATCACGAGGCGAGACTGACACCGGACTGACACCATCACGAGGCGAGACTGACACCAGACTGACCCCATCACGAGGCTAGGCTGACACCAGACTGACCCCATCACGACGCGAGGCTGACACCAGACTGACACCATCACGATGCGAGACTGACACCAGACTAACCCCATCACGAGGCGAGATTGACACCAGACTGACCCCATCACGACGCGAGGCTGACACCAGACTGACCCCATCACGATGCGAGGCTGACACCGGACTGACACCATCACGAGGCGAGACTGACACCAGACTGACCCCATCACGAGGCGAGGCTGACACCAGACTGACCCCATCACGAGGCGAGGCTTTCACCAGACTGACCCCATCACGAGGCGAGGCTGACAACAGACTGACACAATCATGAGGCGAGGCTGACACCAGACTGACACCATCACGAGGCGAGACTGACACCAGACTGACCCCATCATGATGTGAGGCTGACACCAGACTGATCCCATCACTAGGCGAGGCTGACACCAGACTGAAACCATCACGAGGCGAAGCTGACACCAGACTGACACCATCACGAGGCGAGGCTGACACCAGACTGACACCATCATGATGTGAGGCTGACACTAGACTGACCCCATGAAGAGGCTAGGCTGACACCAGACTGACCCCATCACGAGGCGAGGCTGACACCAGACTTACACCATCATGATGTGAGGCTGACACCAGACTGACCCTATCACGATGTGAGGCTGACACCAGACTGACACCATCACGAGGTGAGACTGACACCAGACTGACCCCATCACGACACGAGGCTGACACCAGACTGACACCATCACGAGGCGAGGCTGACACCAGACTGACCCCATCACGAGGCGAGGCTGACACCAGACTGACACCATCACGAGGCGAGGCTGACACCAGACTGACACCATCACGAGGCGAGACTGACACCAGACTGACACCATCACGAGGCGAGGCTGACACCAGACTGACCCCATCAAGAGGCGAGGCTGACACCAGACTGACCCCATCACGAGGCGAGGCTGACACCTGACTGACACCATCATGATGTGAGGCTGACACCAGATTGACCCCCTCACGAGGCGAGGCTGACACAAGACTGACCCCATCATGAGGCGTGACTGACACCAGACTGACCCCATCACGAGGCGAGGCTGACACCAGACTGACCCCATCACGAGGCGAGGCTGACACCAGACTGACCCCATCACGAGGCGAGGCTGGCACGAGACTGACCCCATCACGAGGCGAGGCTGACACCAGACTGACCCCATCACGAGGCGAGGCTGACACCAGACTGACACCATCACGAGGCGAGGCTGACACCAGACTGACACCATCATGATGTGAGGCTGACACCAGACTGACCCCATCACTAGGCGAGGCTGACACCAGACTGACCCCATCACGAGGCGAGACTGACACCAGACTGACCCCATCACGAGGTAAGACTGACACCAGACTGACACCATCACGAGGCGAGGCTGACACCAGACTGACCCCATCATGAGGAGAGGCTGACACCAGACTGACCCCATCACGAGGCGAGGCTGACACCAGACTGACCCCATCACGAGGCGAGGCAGACACCAGACTGACCCCATCACGAGGCGAGGCTGACACCAGACTGACCCCATCACGAGGCGAGACTGACACCAGACTGACCCCATCACGATGCGAGGCTGACACCAGACTGACCCCATCACGAGGCGAGGCAGACACCAGACTGACCCCATCACGAGGCGAGACTGACACCAGACTGACCCCATCACGAGGCGAGGCTTTCACCAGACTGACCCCATCACGAGGCGAGGCTGACACCAGACTGACCCCATCACGAGGCGAGACTGACACCAGACTGACACCATCTCGATGTGAGGCTGACAGCAGACTGACCCCATCACGAGGCGAGGCTGACACCAGACTGACCCCATCACGAGGCGAGGCTGACACCAGACTGACCCCATCACGAGGCGAGACTGACAGCGGACTGACACCATCACGAGGCGAGGCTGACACCAGACTGACCCCATCACGAGGCGAGGCTGACACCAGACTGACCCCATCACGACGCGAGGCTGACACCAGACTGACACCATCACGATGCGAGACTGACACCAGACTGACCCCATCACGAGGTGAGATTGACACCAGACTGACCCCATCACGAGGCGAGACTGACACCGGACTGACACCATCACGAGTCGAGGCAGACACCAGACTGACCCCATCACGATGCGAGGCTGACACCGGACTGACACCATCACGAGGCGAGGCTGACACCAGACTGACACCATCATGATGTGAGGCTGACACCTGACTGACCCCATCACGAGGCGAGGCTGACACCAGACTGACCCCATCACGAGGCGAGGCTGACACCAGACTTACACCATCATGATGTGAGGCTGACACCAGACTGACCCTATCACGATGTGAGGCTGACACCAGACTGACACCATCACGAGGCGAGGCTGACACCAGACTGACCCCATCACGAGGCGAGGCTGACACCAGACTGACACCATCACGAGGCGAGACTGACACCAGACTGACACCATCACGAGGCGAGGCTGACACCAGACTGACCCCATCAAGAGGCGAGGCTGACACCAGACTGACCCCATCACGAGGCGAGGCTGACACCTGACTGACACCATCATGATGTGAGGCTGACACCAGATTGACCCCCTCACGAGGCGAGGCTGACACAAGACTGACCCCATCATGAGGCGTGGTTGACACCAGACTGACCCCATCACGAGGCGAGGCTGACACCAGACTGACCCCATCACGAGGCGAGGCTGACACCAGACTGACCCCATCACGAGGCGAGGCTGGCACCAGACTGACCCCATCACGAGGCGAGGCTGACACCAGACTGACCCCATCACGAGGCGAGGCTGACACCAGACTGACCCCATCACGAGGCGAGGCTGACACCAGACTGACACCATCACGAGGCGAGGCTGACACCAGACTGACACCATCATGATGTGAGGCTGACACCAGACTGACCCCATCACGAGGCGAGGCTGACTCCAGACTGACACCTTCATGATGTGATGCTGACACCAGACTGACCCCATCACTAGGCGAGGCTGACACCAGACTGACCCCATCACGACGCGAGGCTGACACCAGACTGACACCATCACGATGCGAGACTGACAACAGACTGACCCCATCACGAGGCGAGATTGACACCAGACTGACCCCATCACGAGGCGAGACTGACACCGGACTGACACCATCACGAGTCGAGGCAGACACCAGACTGACCCCATCACGATGCGAGGCTGACACCGGACTGACACCATCACGAGGCGAGGCTGACACCAGACTGACACCATCATGATGTGAGGCTGACACCTGACTGACCCCATCACGAGGCGAGGCTGACACCAGACTGACCCCATCACGAGGCGAGGCTGACACCAGACTTACACCATCATGATGTGAGGCTGACACCAGACTGACCCTATCACGATGTGAGGCTGACACCAGACTGACACCATCACGAGGCGAGGCTGACACCAGACTGACCCCATCACGAGGCGAGGCTGACACCAGACTGACACCATCACGAGGCGAGACTGACACCAGACTGACACCATCACGAGGCGAGGCTGACACCAGACTGAAACCATCACGAGGCGAAGCTGACACCAGACTGACACCATCACGAGGCGAGGCTGACACCAGACTGACCCCATGAAGAGGCTAGGCTGACACCAGACTGACCCCATCACGAGGCGAGGCTGACACCAGACTTACACCATCATGATGTGAGGCTGACACCAGACTGACCCTATCACGATGTGAGGCTGACACCAGACTGACACCATCACGAGGTGAGACTGACACCAGACTGACCCCATCACGACACGAGGCTGACACCAGACTGACCCCATCACGACACGAGGCTGACACCAGACTGACACCATCACGAGGCGAGGCTGACACCAGACTGACCCCATCACGAGGCGAGGCTGACACCAGACTGACACCATCACGAGGCGAGACTGACACCAGACTGACACCATCACGAGGCGAGGCTGACACCAGACTGACACCATCATGATGTGAGGCTGACACCAGACTGACCCCTTCACGAGGTGAGGCTGACACCAGACTGACACCATCACGAGGCGAGGCTGACACCAGACTGACACCATTACGATGTGAGGCTGACACCAGACTGACCCCATCACGAGGCGAGGCTGACACCAGACTGACACCATAATGATGTGAGGCTGACACCAGGCTGACACCAGACTGACCCCATCACGAGGCGAGGCTGACACCAGCCTGACACCATCATGATGTGAGGCTGACACCAGACTGACCCCATCACGTGGTGAGGCTGACACCAGACTGACCCCATCACGAGGCGAGGCTGACACCAGCCTGACACCATCATGATGTGAGGCTGACACCAGACTGACCCCATCACGTGGTGAGGCTGACACCAGACTGACCCCATCACGAGGCGAGGCTGACACCAGACTGACCCCATCACGAGGCGAGGCTGACACCAGACTGACACCATCACGAGTCGAGACTGACACCAGACTGACCCCATCACGAGGCGAGGCTAACACCAGACTGACACCATCATGATGTGAGGCTGACACCAGACTGACACCATCACGAGGCGAGGCTGACACCAGACTGACACCATCACGAGGCGATGCTGACACCAGACTGACCCCATCACTAGGCGAGGCTGACACCAGACTGACACCATCACGAGGCGAGGCTGACACCAGACTGACCCCATCACGAGGCGAGGCTGACACCAGACTGACCCCATCACGAGGCGAGGCTAACACCAGACTGACACCATCACGAGGCAAGGCTGACACCAGACTGACACCATCATGATGTGAGGCTGACACCAGACTGACCCCATCACGAGGCGAGGCTGACACCAGACTGACCTCATCACGAGGCGAGACTGACACCAGACTGACCCCATCACGAGGCGAGGCTGACACCAGACTGACGCCATCACGAGGCGATACTGACACAGGACTGACCCCATCACGGGGCGAGGCTGACACCAGACTGACCCCATCACGAGGCAAGGCTCACACCAGACTAACACCATCACGAGACGTGGCTGACACCAGACTGACCCCATCATGATGTGAGGCTGACACCAGACTGACCCCATCACTAGGCGAGGCTGACACCAGACTGACCCCATCGCGAGGCGAGGCTGACACCAGACTGACACCATCACGAGGCGAGGCTGACACCAGACTGACACCATCATAATGTGAGGCTGATACCAGACTGACCCCATCACGAGGCGAGACTGACACCAGACTGACCGCATCACGAGGCGAGACTGACACCAGACTGACCCCATCACGAGGCGAGACAGACACCAGACTGACCCCATCACGAGGCGAGGCTGACACCAGACTGACACCATCACAAGGCAAAGCTGACACCAGATTGACACCATCATGATGTGAGGCTGACACCAGACTGACCCCATCACGGGACGAGGCTGACACCAGACTGACCCCATCACGAGGCGAGACTGACACCAGACTGACCCCATCACGAGGCGATGCTGACACCAGACTGACCCCATCACGAGGCGAGACTGACACCAGACTGACCCCATCACGAGGCGAGACTGACACCAGACTGACCCCATCACGATGTGAGGCTGACACCAGACTGACACCATCACGAGGCGAGGCTGACACCAGACTGACCCCATCACGAGGCGAGGCTGACACCAGACTGACCCCATCACGAGGCGAGGCTGACACCAGACTGACACCATCACGAGGCGAGGCTGACACCAGACTGACACCATCATGATGTGAGGCTGACACCGGACTGACCCCATCACGAGGCGAGGCTGACACCAGACTGACACCATCATGATGTGAGGCTGACACCAGACTGACCCCGTCACGGGGCGAGGCTGACACCAGACTGACCCCATCACGAGGCGAGGCTGACACCAGACTGACCCCATCACGAGGCGAGACTGACACCGGAATGACCCAATCACGGGGCGAGGCTGACACCAGACTGACCCCATCACGAGGCGAGGCTGACACCAGACTGACACCATCACGAGGCGTGGCTGACACCAGACTGACCCCATCATGATGTGAGGCTGACACCAGACTGACCCCATCACGAGGCGATGCTGACACCAGACTGACCCCATCACTAGGCGAGGCTGACACCAGACTGACCCCATCACGAGGCGAGGCTGACACCAGACTGACACCATCACGAGGCGAGGCTGACACCAGACTGACACCATCATAATGCGAGGCTGACACCAGACTGACCCCATCACGAGGCGAGATTGACACGAGACTGACCCCATCACGAGGCGAGGCTGACACCAGACTGACCCCATCACGAGGCGATACTGACACCAGACTGACCCCATCACGGGACGAGGCTGACACCAGACTGACCCCATCACGAGGCGAGACTGACACCAGACTGACCCCATCATGATGTGAGGCTGACACCAGACTGACCCCATCACGAGGCGAGGCTGACACCAGACTGACCCCATCACGAGGCGAGGCTGACACCAGTCTTACCCAATCACGAGGCGAGGCTGACACCAGACTGACACCATCACAAGGCGAGGCTGACACCAGACTGACCCCATCATGATGTGAGGCTGACACCAGACTGACCCCGTCACAGAGCGAGGCTGACACCAGACTGACCCCATCACGAGGCGAGGCTGACACCAGACTGACCCCATCACGAGGCGAGGCTGACACCAGACTGACACCATCACGAGGCGAGGCTGACACCAGACTGACACCATCATGATGTGAGGCTGACACCGGACTGACCCCATCACGAGGCGAGGCTGACACCAGACTGACACCATCATGATGTGAGGCTGACACCAGACTGACCCCGTCACGGGGCGAGGCTGAGACCAGACTGACCCCATCACGAGGCGAGGCTGACACCAGACTGACCCCATCACGAGGCGAGACTGACACCGGAATGACCCAATCACGGGGCGAGGCTGACACCAGACTGACCCCATCACGAGGCGAGGCTGACACCAGACTGACACCATCACGAGGCGTGGCTGACACCAGACTGACCCCATCATGATGTGAGGCTGACACCAGACTGACCCCATCACGAGGCGATGCTGACACCAGACTGACCCCATCACTAGGCGAGGCTGACACCAGACTGACCCCATCACGAGGCGAGGCTGACACCAGACTGACACCATCACGAGGCGAGGCTGACACCAGACTGACACCATCATAATGCGAGGCTGACACCAGACTGACCGTTCACGAGGCGAGATTGACACGAGACTGACCCCATCACGAGGCGAGGCTGACACCAGACTGACCCCATCACGAGGCGATACTGACACCAGACTGACCCCATCACGGGACGAGGCTGACACCAGACTGACCCCATCACGAGACGAGACTGACACCAGTCTTACCCAATCACGAGGCGAGGCTGACACCAGACTGACACCATCACAAGGCGAGGCTGACACCAGACTGACCCCATCATGATGTGAGGCTGACACCAGACTGACCCCGTCACAGAGCGAGGCTGACACCAGACTGACCCCATCACGAGGCGAGGCTGACACCAGACTGACACCGTCACGAGGCGAGGCTGACTCCAGACTGACCCCATCACGAGGCGAGGCGGACACCGGACTGACCCCATCACGAGGCGAGGCTGACACCAGACTGACCCCATCACGAGGTGAGGCTGACACCAGACTGACCCCATCACTAGCGAGGCTGACACCAGACTGACCCATCACTAGCGAGGCTGACACCGGACTGACCCCATCACGAGGCGAGGCTGACACCAGACTGACACCATCATGATGTGAGGCTGACACCAGACTGACACCATCACAAGGCGAGACTGACACCAGACTGACCCCATCACGAGGCGAGACTGACACCAGACTGACCCCATCATGATGTGAGGCTGACACCAGACTGACCCCATCATGAGGCGATGCTGACACCAGACTGACCCCATCACGAGGCGAGGCTGACACCAGACTGACACCATCACAAGGCGAAGCTGACACCAGATTGACACCATCATGATGTGAGGATGACACCAGACTGACCCCGTCACGGAGCGAGGCTGACACCAGACTGACCCCATCACGAGGCGAGGCTGACACCAGACTGACACCTTCACGAGGCTAGGCTGACACCAGACTGACCCCATCATGATGTGAGGCTGACACCAGACTGATCCCATCACTAGGCGAGGCTGACACCAGACTGACCCCATCACGAGGCGAGGCTGACTCCAGACTGACACCATCACGAGGCGAGGCTGACACCAGACTGACACCATCATGATGTGAGGCTGACACCAGACTGACCCCATCACGAGGCGAGACTGACAACAGACTGACCACATCACGAGGCGAGACTGACACCAGACTGACCCCATCACGAGGCGAGACTGACACCAGACTGACCCCATCATGATGTGAGGCTGACACCAGACTGACCCCATCACGAGGCGATGCTGACACCAGACTTACCCCATCACGAGGCGAGGCTGACACCAGACTGACACCATCACAAGGCGAAGCTGACACCAGATTGACACCATCATGATGTGAGGCTGACACCAGACTGACCCCGTCACGGAGCGAGGCTGACACCAGACTGACCCCATCACGAGGCGAGACTGACACCAGACTGACACCATCACTAGGCGAGACTGACACCAGACTGACCCCATCACGAGGCGAGACTGACACCAGACTGACACCATCACGAGGCGAGACTGACCCCAGACTGACCCCATCATGATGTGAGGCTGACAATAGACTGACACCATCACTAGGCGAGACTGACACAAAACTGACCCCATCACGAGGCGAGGCTGACACCAGACTGACCCCATCACGAGGCGAGGCTGACACCAGACTGACCCCATCACGAGGCGAGGCTGACACCAGACTGACCCCATCACGAGGCGAGGCTGACACCAGACTGAAACCATCACGATGTGAGGCTGACACCAGACTTACCCCATCATGAGTCGAGGCTGACACCAGACTGACCCCATCACGAGGCGAGGCTGACACCAGACTGACACCATCATGATGTGAGGTTGACACCAGACTCACCCCATCACGTTGCGAGACTGACACCAGACTGACCCCATCACGAGGCGAGGCTGACAACAGACTGACCCCATCACGAGGCGAGGCTGACACCAGACTGACCCCATCACGAGTCTAGGCTGACACCAGACTGACCCCATCACGAGGCGAGGCTGACACCAGACTGACCCCATCACGAGGCGAGGATGACACCAGACTGACACCATCACGAGGCGAGGCTGACACCAGACTGACCCCATCATGATGTGAGGCTGACACTAGACTGACACCATCACTAGGCGAGACTGACACCAGACTGACCCCATCACGAGGCGAGTCTGACACCAGACTGGCACCATCATGATGTGAGGCTGACACCAGACTGACCCCATCACGAGGCGAGGCTGACACCAGACTGACCCTATCACTAGGCGAGGCTGACACCAGACTGACCCCATCACGAGGCGAGGCTGACACCAGACTGACACCATCATGAGGCGAGGCTGACACCAGACTGACACCATCATGATGTGAGGCTGACACCAGACTGACACCATCACGAGGCGAGGCTGACACCAGACGGACACCATCACGAGGCGAGGCTGACACCAGACTGACCCAATCACAAGGCGAGGCTGACACCAGACGGACACCATCACGAGGTGAGGCTGACACCAGACTGACCCCATCACGAGGCGAGGCTGACACCAGACTGACACCATCATGATGTGAGGCTGACACCAGACTGACCCCATCACGAGGCAAGGCTGACACCAGACTGACACCATCATGATGTGAGACTGACACAAGACTGACCCCATCACGAGGCGAGGCTGACACCAGACTGACCCCATCACGAGGCGAGGCTGACACCAGACTGACCCCATCACGAGGCGAGGCTGACACCAGACTGACCCCATCACGAGGCGAGGCTGACACCTGACTGATACCATCATGATGTGAGGCTGACACCAGACTGACCCCATCACGAGGTGAGGCTGACACAAGACTGACACCATCACGAGGTGAGGCTGACACCAGACTGACCCCATCACGAGGCGAGACTGACACCGGACTGACCCCATCACGAGGCGAGGCTGACACCAGAATGACACCATCATGATGAGAGGCTGACACCAGACTGACCCCATCACGAGGCAAGGCTGACACCAGACTGACCCTATCACTAGGCGAGGCTGACACCAGACTGACACCATCACGAGGTGAGGCTGACACCAGACTGACCCCATCACGAGGCGAGGCTGACATCAGACTGACCCCATCACGAGTCGAGGCTGACACCGGACTGACCCCACCACGAGGCGAGGCTGACACCAGACTGACACCATCATGATGTGAGGCTGACACGAGACTGACACCATCACGACTCGAGGCTGACACCAGACTGACCCCATTACGAGGCGAAGCTGACACCAGATTGACACCATCATGATGTGAGGATGACACCAGACTGACCCCGTCACGGAGCGAGGCTGACACCAGACTGACCCCATCACGAGGCGAGGCTGACACCAGACTGACACCTTCACGAGGCTAGGCTGACACCAGACTGACCCCATCATGATGTGAGGCTGACACCAGACTGATCCCATCACTAGGCGAGGCTGACACCAGACTGACCCCATCACGAGGCGAGGCTGACACCAGACTGACACCATCACGAGGCGAGGCTGACACCAGACTGACACCATCATGATGTGAGGCTGACACCAGACTGACCCCATCACGAGGCGAGACTGACAACAGACTGACCACATCACGAGGCGAGACTGACACCAGACTGACCCCATCACGAGGCGAGACTGACACCAGACTGACCCCATCATGATGTGAGGCTGACACCAGATTGACCCCATCACGAGGCGATGCTGACACCAGACTTACCCCATCACGAGGCGAGGCTGACACCAGACTGACACCATCACAAGGCGAAGCTGACACCAGATTGACACCATCATGATGTGAGGCTGACACCAGACTGACCCCGTCACGGAGCGAGGCTGACACCAGACTGACCCCATCACGAGGCGAGACTGACACCAGACTGACACCATCACTAGGCGAGACTGACACCAGACTGACCCCATCACGAGGCGAGACTGACACCAGACTGACACCATCACGAGGCGAGACTGACCCCAGACTGACCCCATCATGATGTGAGGCTGACAATAGACTGACACCATCACTAGGCAAGACTGACACAAAACTGACCCCATCACGAGGCGAGGCTGACACCAGACTGACCCCATCACGAGGCGAGGCTGACACCAGACTGACCCCATCACGAGGCGAGGCTGACACCAGACTGACCCCATCACGAGGCGAGGCTGACACCAGACTGAAACCATCACGATGTGAGGCTGACACCAGACTTACCCCATCATGAGTCGAGGCTGACACCAGACTGACCCCATCACGAGGCGAGGCTGACACCAGACTGACACCATCATGATGTGAGGTTGACACCAGACTCACCCCATCACGTTGCGAGACTGACACCAGACTGACCCCATCACGAGGCGAGGCTGACAACAGACTGACCCCATCACGAGGCGAGGCTGACACCAGACTGACCCCATCACGAGTCTAGGCTGACACCAGACTTACCCCATCACGAGGCGAGGCTGACACCAGACTGACCCCATCACGAGGCGAGGATGACACCAGACTGACACCATCACGAGGCGAGGCTGACACCAGACTGACCCCATCATGATGTGAGGCTGACACTAGACTGACACCATCACTAGGCGAGACTGACACCAGACTGACCCCATCACGAGGCGAGTCTGACACCAGACTGACACCATCATGATGTGAGACTGACACCAGACTGACCCCATCACGAGGCGAGGCTGACACCAGACTGACCCTATCACTAGGCGAGGCTGACACCAGACTGACCCCATCACGAGGCGAGGCTGACACCAGACTGACACCATCATGAGGCGAGGCTGACACCAGACTGACACCATCATGATGTGAGGCTGACACCAGACTGACACCATCACGAGGCGAGGCTGACACCAGACGGACACCATCACGAGGCGAGGCTGACACCAGACTGACCCAATCACAAGGCGAGGCTGACACCAGACGGACACCATCACGAGGTGAGGCTGACACCAGACTGACACCATCACGAGGCGAGGCTGACACCAGACTGACACCATCATGATGTGAGGCTGACACCAGACTGACCCCATCACGAGGCAAGGCTGACACCAGACTGACACCATCATGATGTGAGACTGACACAAGACTGACCCCATCACGAGGCGAGGCTGACACCAGACTGACCCCATCACGAGGCGAGGCTGACACCAGACTGACCCCATCACGAGGCGAGGCTGACACCAGACTGACCCCATCACGAGGCGAGGCTGACACCTGACTGATACCATCATGATGTGAGGCTGACACCAGACTGACCCCATCACGAGGTGAGGCTGACACAAGACTGACACCATCACGAGGTGAGGCTGACACCAGACTGACCCCATCACGAGGCGAGACTGACACCGGACTGACCCCATCACGAGGCGAGGCTGACACCAGAATGACACCATCATGATGAGAGGCTGACACCAGACTGACCCCATCACGAGGCAAGGCCGACACCAGACTGACCCTATCACTAGGCGAGGCTGACACCAGACTGACACCATCACGAGGTGAGGCTGACACCAGACTGACCCCATCACGAGGCGAGGCTGACATCAGACTGACCCCATCACGAGTCGAGGCTGACACCAGACTGACCCCACCACGAGGCGAGGCTGACACCAGACTGACACCATCATGATGTGAGGCTGACACGAGACTGACACCATCACGACTCGAGGCTGACACCAGACTGACCCCATTACGAGGCGAGGCTGACACCAGACTGACAGCATCACGATGTGAGGCTGAAACCAGACTGACCCCATCAAGAGGCGAGACTGACACCAGACTGACCCCATCACGAGGCGAGGCTGACACCAGACTGAACCCATCACGAGGCGAGGCTGACACTAGACTGACCCCATCACGAGGCGAGGCTGACACCAGACTGACCCCATCACGAGGCGAGGCTGACACCAGACTGACCCCATCACGAGGCGAGGCTGACACCAGACTGACCCCATCACGAGGCGAGGCTGACACCAGACTGACACCATCACGATGTGAGGCTTACACCAGACTGACCCCATCACGAGGCGAGGCTGACACCAGACTGACCCCATCACGAGTCGAGGCTGACACCGGACTGACCCCACCACGAGGCGAGGCTGACACCAGACTGACACCATCATGATGTGAGGCTGACACCAGACTGACCCCATCACGAGGCGAGGCTGACACCAGACTGACCCTATCACTAGGCGAGGCTTATACCAGACTGACACCATCTCGAGGCGAGGCTGACACCAGACTGACCACATAACGAGGCGAGGCTGACACCAGACTGACCCCATCATGATGTGAGGCTGACACCAGACTGACCCCATCACTAGGCGAGGCTGACACCAGACTGACCCCATCACGAGGCGAGGCTGACACCAGACTGACCCCATCACTAGGCGAGGCTGACACCAGACTGACCCCATCACGAGGCGAGGCTGACACCAGACTGACACCATCACGAGGCGAGGCTGACACCAGACTGACACCATCATGATGTGAGGCTGACACCAGACTGACCCCATCACGAGGCGAGACTGACACCAGACTGACCCCATCACGAGGCGAGACTGACACCAGACTGACCCCATCATGATGTGAGGCTGACACCAGACTGACCCCATCACGAGGCGATGCTGACACCAGACTTACCCCATCACGAGGCGAGGCTGACACCAGACTGACACCATCACAAGGCGAAGCTGACACCAGACTGACACCATCATGATGTGAGACTGACACAAGACTGACCCCATCACGAGGCGAGGCTGACACCAGACTGACCCCATCACGAGGCGAGGCTGACACCAGACTGACCCCATCACGAGGCGAGGCTGACACCAGACTGACCCCATCACGAGGCGAGGCTGACACCTGACTGATACCATCATGATGTGAGGCTGACACCAGACTGACCCCATCACGAGGTGAGGCTGACACAAGACTGACACAATCACGAGGTGAGGCTGACACCAGACTGACCCCATCACGAGGCGAGACTGACACCGGACTGACCCCATCACGAGGCGAGGCTGACACCAGAATGACACCATCATGATGAGAGGCTGACACCAGACTGACCCCATCACGAGGCGAGACTGACACCAGACTGACCCTATCACGAGGTGAGGCTGACACCAGACTGACACCATCATGATGTGAGGCTGACACCAGACTGACCCCATCACGAGGCGAGACTGACACCAGACTGACCCTATCACGAGGTGAGGCTGACACCAGACTGACACCATCTCGAGGCGAGGCTGACACCAGATTGACCACATCACGAGGCGGGGCTGACACCAGACTGACCCCATCACGAGGCGAGGCTGAAACCAGACTGACCCCATCACGAGGCGAGGCTGACACCAGACTGACCCCATCACGAGGCGAGGCTGACACCAGACTGACCCCATCACGAGGCGAGGCTGACACCAGACTGACACCATCACGATGTGAGGCTGACACCAGACTGACCCCAGCACGAGGCGAGGCTGACACCAGACTGACCCCATCACGAGGCGAGGCTGACACCAGACTGACCCCATCATGAGGTGAGGCTGACACCAGACTGACACCATCATGATGTGAGGCTGACACCAGACTGACCCAATCACGAGGCGAGGCTGACACCAGACTGACCCCATCACGAGGCGAGGCTGACACCAGACTGACCCCATCACGAGGCGAGGCTGACACCAGACTGACCCCATCACGAGGCGAGACTGACACCGGACTGACCCCATCACGAGGCGAGGCTGACACCGGACTGACCCCATCACGAGGTGAGGCTGACACCAGACTGACACCATCACGAGGCGAGACTGACACCGCTCTGACCCCATTACGAGGCGAGGCTGACACCAGACTGACAGCATCACGATGTGAGGCTGACACCAGACTGACCCCATCAAGAGGCTAGACTGACACCAGACTGACCCCATCACGAGGCGAAGCTGACACCAGACTGAACCCATCACGAGGCGAGGCTGACACCAGACTGACCCCATCACGAGGCGAGGCTGACACCAGACTGACCCCATCACGAGGCGAGGCTGACACCAGACTGACCCCATCACGAGGCGAGGCTGACACCAGACTGACCCTATCACTAGGCGAGGCTGACACCAGACTGACCCCATCACGAGGCGAGGCTGACACCAGACTGACCCTATCACTAGGCGAGGCTTATACCAGACTGACATCATCTCGAGGCGAGGCTGACACCAGACTGACCACATAACGAGGCGAGGCTGACACCAGACTGACCCCATCATGATGTGAGGCTGACACCAGTCTGACCCCATCACGAGGCGAGGCTGACACCTGACTGACCCCATCACGAGGCGAGGCTGACACCAGACTGACCCCATCACGAGGCGAGGCTGACACCAGACTGACCCCGTCACGGGGCGAGGCTGACACCAGACTGACCCCATCACGAGGCGAGGCTGACACCAGACTGACACCATCACGAGACGTGGCTGACACCAGACTGACCCCATCATGATGTGAGGCTGACACCAGACTGACCCCATCACTAGGCGAGGCTGACACCAGACTGACCCCATCACGAGGCGAGGCTGACACCAGTCTGACCCCATCACGAGGCGAGGCTGACACCAGACTGACCCCGTCACGGGGCGAGGCTGACACCAGACTGACCCCATCACGAGGCGAGGCTGACACCAGACTGACACCATCACGAGACGTGGCTGACACCAGACTGACCCCATCATGATGTGAGGCTGACACCAGACTGACCCCATCACTAGGCGAGGCTGACACCAGACTGACCCCATCACGAGGCGAGGCTGACACCAGACTGACCCCATCATGATGTGAGACTGACACCAGACTGACCCCATCACGAGGCGAGGCTAACACCAGACTGACACCATCACGAGGCAAGGCTGACACCAGACGGACACCATCACGAGGTGAGGCTGACACCAGACTGACACCATCACGAGGCGAGGCTGACACCAGACTGACACCATCATGATGTGAGGCTGACACCAGACTGACCCCATCACGAGGCAAGGCTGACACCAGACTGACCCCATCACGAGGCGAGGCTGACACCAGACTGACACCATCACGAGACGTGGCTGACACCAGACTGACCCCATCATGATGTGAGGCTGACACCAGACTGACCCCATCACTAGGCGAGGCTGACACCAGACTGACCCCATCACGAGGCGAGGCTGACACCAGACTGACACCATCATGATGTGAGACTGACACCAGACTGACCCCATCACGAGGCGAGGCTGACACCAGACTGACACCATAATAATGTGAGGCTGACACCAGACTGACCCCATCACGTGGTGAGGCTG
Source organism: Staurois parvus (assembly GCF_062004578.1). NCBI lineage: Eukaryota > Metazoa > Chordata > Amphibia > Anura > Ranidae > Staurois > Staurois parvus. The sequence goes on along the minus strand of NW_028320357.1, from coordinate 95,237 downwards.
ACACCAGACTGACCCCATCACGAGGCGAGGCTGACACCAGACTGACACCATCATGATGTGAGGCTGACACCAGACTGACCTCATCACGAGGCGAGGCTGACACCAGACTGACCCCATCACGAGGCGAGGCTGAAACCAGACTGACCCCATCATGAGGTGAGGCTGACACCAGACTGACACCATCATGATGTGAGGCTGACACCAGACTGACCCCATCATGAGGCAAGGCTGACACCAGACTGACACCATCATGATGTGAGGCTGACACCAGACTGACCTCATCACGAGGCGAGGCTGACACCAGACTGACCCCATCACGAGGTGAGGCTGACACCAGACTGACACCATCACGAGGCGAGGCTGACACCAGACTGACACCATCACGAGGCAATGCTGACACCAGACTGACCCCATCACTAGGCGAGGTTGACACCAGACTGACACCATCACGAGGCGAGGCTGACACCAGACTGACCCCATCACGAGGCGAGGCTGACACCAGACTGACCCCATCACGAGGCGAGGCTAACACCAGACTGACACCATCACGAGGCAAGGCTGACACCAGACTGACACCATCATGATGTGAGGCTGACACCAGACTGACCCCATCACGAGGCGAGACTGACACCAGACTGACCCTATCACGAGGTGAGGCTGACACCAGACTGACACCATCTCGAGGCGAGGCTGACACCAGATTGACCACATCACGAGGCGGGGCTGACACCAGACTGACCCCATCACGAGGCGAGGCTGAAACCAGACTGACCCCATCACGAGGCGAGGCTGACACCAGACTGACCCCATCACGAGGCGAGGCTGACACCAGACTGACCCCATCACGAGGCGAGGCTGACACCAGACTGACACCATCACGATGTGAGGCTGACACCAGACTGACCCCAGCACGAGGCGAGGCTGACACCAGACTGACCCCATCACGAGGCGAGGCTGACACCAGACTGACACCATCACGAGGCGAGGCTGACACCAGACTGACCCCATCACTAGGCGAGGCTGACACCAGACTGACCCCATCACGAGGCGAGGCTGACACCAGACTGACCCCATCATGATGTGAGGCTGACACCAGACTGACCCCATCACTAGGCGAGGCTGACACCAGACTGACCCCATCACGAGGCGAGGCTGACACCAGACTGACCCCATCACGAGGCGAGGCTGACACCAGACTGACCCCATCACGAGACAAGGGTGACACCAGACTGACCCCATCACGAGGCGAGGCTGACACCAGACTGACCCCTTCACGAGGCGAGGCTGATACCAGACTGACACCATCATGATGTGAGACTGACACCAGACTGACCCCATCACGAGGCGAGGCTGACACCAGACTGACACCATAATAATGTGAGGCTGACACCAGACTGACCCCATCACGTGGTGAGGCTGACACCAGACTGACCCCATCACGAGGCGAGGCTGACACCAGACTGACACCATCATGATGTGAGGCTGACACCAGACTGACCTCATCACGAGGCGAGGCTGACACCAGACTGACCCCATCACGAGGCGAGGCTGAAACCAGACTGACCCCATCATGAGGTGAGGCTGACACCAGACTGACACCATCATGATGTGAGGCTGACACCAGACTGACCCCATCATGAGGCAAGGCTGACACCAGACTGACACCATCATGATGTGAGGCTGACACCAGACTGACCTCATCACGAGGCGAGGCTGACACCAGACTGACCCCATCACGAGGTGAGGCTGACACCAGACTGACACCATCACGAGGCGAGGCTGACACCAGACTGACACCATCACGAGGCAATGCTGACACCAGACTGACCCCATCACTAGGCGAGGCTGACACCAGACTGACACCATCACGAGGCGAGGCTGACACCAGACTGACCCCATCACGAGGCGAGGCTGACACCAGACTGACCCCATCACGAGGCGAGGCTAACACCAGACTGACACCATCACGAGGCAAGGCTGACACCAGACTGACACCATCATGATGTGAGGCTGACACCAGACTGACCCCATCACGAGGCGAGACTGACACCAGACTGACCCTATCACGAGGTGAGGCTGACACCAGACTGACACCATCTCGAGGCGAGGCTGACACCAGATTGACCACATCACGAGGCGGGGCTGACACCAGACTGACCCCATCACGAGGCGAGGCTGAAACCAGACTGACCCCATCACGAGGCGAGGCTGACACCAGACTGACCCCATCACGAGGCGAGGCTGACACCAGACTGACCCCATCACGAGGCGAGGCTGACACCAGACTGACACCATCACGATGTGAGGCTGACACCAGACTGACCCCAGCACGAGGCGAGGCTGACACCAGACTGACCCCATCACGAGGCGAAGCTGACACCAGACTGACACCATCACGAGGCGAGGCTGACACCAGACTGACCCCATCACGAGGTGAGGCTGACACCAGACTGACACCATCACGAGGCGAGGCTGACACCAGACTGACACCATCACGAGGCAATGCTGACACCAGACTGACCCCATCACTAGGCGAGGCTGACACCAGACTGACACCATCACGAGGCGAGGCTGACACCAGACTGACCCCATCACGAGGCGAGGCTGACACCAGACTGACACCATCACGATGTGAGGCTGACACCAGACTGACCCCAGCACGAGGCGAGGCTGACACCAGACTGACCCCATCACGAGGCGAGGCTGACACCAGACTGACACCATCACGAGGCGAGGCTGACACCAGACTGACCCCATCACGAGGCGAGGCTGACACCAGACTGACACCATCACGATGCGAGGCTGACACCAGACTGACACCATCACGAGGCGAGGCTGACACCAGACTGACACCATCACGAGGCGATGCTGACACCAGACTGACACCATCATGATGTGAGGCTGACACAAGTCTGACCCCATCACGAGGCGAGGCTGACACTAGACTGACCCCATCACGAGGCGAGGCTGACACAAGACTGACACCATCACGAGGCGAGGCTGACACTAGACTGACCCCATCACGAGGCGAGGCTGACACTAGACTGACCCCATCACGAGGCGATGCTGACCCCAGACTGACCCCATCACGAGGCGAGGCTGACACCAGACTGACACCATCATGATGTGAGGCTGACACCAGACTGACCCCATCACAAGGCAAGGCTGACACCAGACTGACACCATCATGATGTGAGGCTGACACCAGACTGACCCCGTCACGAGGTGAGGCTGACACCAGACTGACACCATCACGAGGCGAGGCTGACACTAGACTGACACCATCACGAGGCAAGGCTGACACCAGACTGACCCCATCACGAGGAGAGGCTGACACCAGACTGACACCATCATGATGTGAAGCTGAAACCAGACTGACCCCATCACGAGGCGAGACTGACACCAGACTGACCCCATCACGAGGCGAGGCTGACACCGGACTGAAACCATCATGAAGTGAGGCTTACACCAGACTGAACCCATCACGAGGCGAGGCTGACACAGGACTGACCCTATCACTAGGCGAGGCTGACACCAGACTGACACCATCACGAGGCGAGGCTGACACCAGACTGACCCCGTCACGGAGCGAGGCTGACACCAGACTGACCCCATTACGAGGCGAGACTGACACCAGACTGACCCCATCACGAGGCGAGACTGACACCAGACTGAGCCCATCATGATGTGAGGCTGACACCAGACTGACCCCATCACGAGGCGATGCTGACACCAGACTGACCCCATCACGAGGCGAGGCTGACACCAGACTGACCCCATCACGAGGCAAGGGTGACACCAGACTGACCCCATCACGCGGTGAGGCTGACACCAGACTGACACGATCACGAGGCGAGGCTGACACCAGACTGACACCATCAAGAGGCGATGCTGACACCAGACTGACCCCATCACTAGGCGTGGCTGACACCAGACTGACACCATCATGATGCGAGGCTGACACCAGACTGACCCCATCACGAGGTGAGACTGACACCAGACTGACCCCATCACGAGGCGAGACTGACACCAGACTGACCCCATCACGAGGCAAGACTGACACCAGACTGACACCGTCACGAGGCGAGACTGACACCAGACTGACCCCCTCACGAGACGAGGCTGACACCAGACTGACCCCATTACGAGGCGAGGCTGACACCAGACTGACCCATCACGAGGCGGGGCTGACACCAGACTGACCCCATCACGAGGCGAGGCTGACACCAGACTGACACCATCATGATGTGAGGCTGACATCAGACTGACCCCATCATGAGGTGAGGCTGACACCAGACTGACACCATCATAATGTGAGGCTGACACCAGACTGACCCCATCACGAGGCGAGGCTGACACCAGACTGACCCCATCATAAGGCGAGGCTGACACCAGACTGACACCATCATGATGTGAGGCTGACACCAGACTGACCCCATCCTGAGGCGAGGCTGACACCAGACTGACACCATCATGATGTGAGGCTGAATCCAGACTGACCTCATCACGAGGCGAGAATGACACCAGACTGACCCCATCACGAGGCGAGACTGACACCAGACTGACCCCATCACGAGGCGAGACTGACACCAGACTGACCCCATGATGATGTGAGGCTGACACCAGACTGACCCCATCACGGGGCGAGGCTGACACCAGACTGACCCCATCACGAGACGTGGCTGACACCAGACTGACACCATTACGATGTGAGGCTGACACCAGACTAACCCCATCACTAGGCGAGGCTGACACCAGACTGACACCATCACGATGTGAGGCTGACACCAGACTGACCCCAGCACGAGGCGAGGCTGACACCAGACTGACCCCATCACGAGGCGAGGCTGACACCAGACTGACACCATCACGAGGCGAGGCTGACACCAGACTGACCCCATCACTAGGCGAGGCTGACACCAGACTGACCCCATCACGAGGCGAGGCTGACACCAGACTGACCCCATCATGATGTGAGGCTGACACCAGACTGACCCCATCACTAGGCGAGGCTGACACCAGACTGACCCCATCACGAGGCGAGGCTGACACCAGACTGACCCCATCACGAGGCGAGGCTGACACCAGACTGACCCCATCACGAGACAAGGGTGACACCAGACTGACCCCATCACGAGGCGAGGCTGACACCAGACTGACCCCTTCACGAGGCGAGGCTGATACCAGACTGACACCATCATGATGTGAGACTGACACCAGACTGACCCCATCACGAGGCGAGGCTGACACCAGACTGACACCATAATAATGTGAGGCTGACACCAGACTGACCCCATCACGTGGTGAGGCTGACACCAGACTGACCCCATCACGAGGCGAGGCTGACACCAGACTGACACCATCATGATGTGAGGCTGACACCAGACTGACCTCATCACGAGGCGAGGCTGACACCAGACTGACCCCATCACGAGGCGAGGCTGAAACCAGACTGACCCCATCATGAGGTGAGGCTGACACCAGACTGACACCATCATGATGTGAGGCTGACACCAGACTGACCCCATCATGAGGCAAGGCTGACACCAGACTGACACCATCATGATGTGAGGCTGACACCAGACTGACCTCATCACGAGGCGAGGCTGACACCAGACTGACCCCATCACGAGGTGAGGCTGACACCAGACTGACACCATCACGAGGCGAGGCTGACACCAGACTGACACCATCACGAGGCAATGCTGACACCAGACTGACCCCATCACTAGGCGAGGCTGACACCAGACTGACACCATCACGAGGCGAGGCTGACACCAGACTGACCCCATCACGAGGCGAGGCTGACACCAGACTGACCCCATCACGAGGCGAGGCTAACACCAGACTGACACCATCACGAGGCAAGGCTGACACCAGACTGACACCATCATGATGTGAGGCTGACACCAGACTGACCCCATCACGAGGCGAGACTGACACCAGACTGACCCTATCACGAGGTGAGGCTGACACCAGACTGACACCATCTCGAGGCGAGGCTGACACCAGATTGACCACATCACGAGGCGGGGCTGACACCAGACTGACCCCATCACGAGGCGAGGCTGAAACCAGACTGAGCCCATCACGAGGCGAGGCTGACACCAGACTGACCCCATCACGAGGCGAGGCTGACACCAGACTGAACCCATCACGAGGCGAGGCTGACACCAGACTGACACCATCACGATGTGAGGCTGACACCAGACTGACCCCAGCACGAGGCGAGGCTGACACCAGACTGACCCCATCACGAGGCGAAGCTGACACCAGACTGACACCATCACGAGGCGAGGCTGACACCAGACTGACCCCATCACGAGGTGAGGCTGACACCAGACTGACACCATCACGAGGCGAGGCTGACACCAGACTGACACCATCACGAGGCAATGCTGACACCAGACTGACCCCATCACTAGGCGAGGCTGACACCAGACTGACACCATCACGAGGCGAGGCTGACACCAGACTGACCCCATCACGAGGCGAGGCTGACACCAGACTGACACCATCACGATGTGAGGCTGACACCAGACTGACCCCAGCACGAGGCGAGGCTGACACCAGACTGACCCCATCACGAGGCGAGGCTGACACCAGACTGACACCATCACGAGGCGAGGCTGACACCAGACTGACCCCATCACGAGGCGAGGCTGACACCAGACTGACACCATCACGATGCGAGGCTGACACCAGACTGACACCATCACGAGGCGAGGCTGACACCAGACTGACACCATCACGAGGCGATGCTGACACCAGACTGACACCATCATGATGTGAGGCTGACACAAGTCTGACCCCATCACGAGGCGAGGCTGACACTAGACTGACCCCATCACGAGGCGAGGCTGACACAAGACTGACACCATCACGAGGCGAGGCTGACACTAGACTGACCCCATCACGAGGCGAGGCTGACACTAGACTGACCCCATCACGAGGCGATGCTGACCCCAGACTGACCCCATCACGAGGCGAGGCTGACACCAGACTGACACCATCATGATGTGAGGCTGACACCAGACTGACCCCATCACAAGGCAAGGCTGACACCAGACTGACACCATCATGATGTGAGGCTGACACCAGACTGACCCCGTCACGAGGTGAGGCTGACACCAGACTGACACCATCACGAGGCGAGGCTGACACTAGACTGACACCATCACGAGGCAAGGCTGACACCAGACTGACCCCATCACGAGGAGAGGCTGACACCAGACTGACACCATCATGATGTGAAGCTGAAACCAGACTGACCCCATCACGAGGCGAGACTGACACCAGACTGACCCCATCACGAGGCGAGGCTGACACCGGACTGAAACCATCATGAAGTGAGGCTTACACCAGACTGAACCCATCACGAGGCGAGGCTGACACAGGACTGACCCTATCACTAGGCGAGGCTGACACCAGACTGACACCATCACGAGGCGAGGCTGACACCAGACTGACCCCGTCACGGAGCGAGGCTGACACCAGACTGACCCCATTACGAGGCGAGACTGACACCAGACTGACCCCATCACGAGGCGAGACTGACACCAGACTGAGCCCATCATGATGTGAGGCTGACACCAGACTGACCCCATCACGAGGCGATGCTGACACCAGACTGACCCCATCACGAGGCGAGGCTGACACCAGACTGACCCCATCACGAGGCAAGGGTGACACCAGACTGACCCCATCACGCGGTGAGGCTGACACCAGACTGACACGATCACGAGGCGAGGCTGACACCAGACTGACACCATCAAGAGGCGATGCTGACACCAGACTGACCCCATCACTAGGCGTGGCTGACACCAGACTGACACCATCATGATGCGAGGCTGACACCAGACTGACCCCATCACGAGGCGAGACTGACACCAGACTGACCCCATCACGAGGCGAGACTGACACCAGACTGACCCCATCACGAGGCAAGACTGACACCAGACTGACACCGTCACGAGGCGAGACTGACACCAGACTGACCCCCTCACGAGACGAGGCTGACACCAGACTGACCCCATTACGAGGCGAGGCTGACACCAGACTGACCCCATCACGAGGCGGGGCTGACACCAGACTGACCCCATCACGAGGCGAGGCTGACACCAGACTGACACCATCATGATGTGAGGCTGACATCAGACTGACCCCATCATGAGGTGAGGCTGACACCAGACTGACACCATCATAATGTGAGGCTGACACCAGACTGACCCCATCACGAGGCGAGGCTGACACCAGACTGACCCCATCATAAGGCGAGGCTGACACCAGACTGACACCATCATGATGTGAGGCTGACACCAGACTGACCCCATCCTGAGGCGAGGCTGACACCAGACTGACACCATCATGATGTGAGGCTGAATCCAGACTGACCTCATCACGAGGCGAGAATGACACCAGACTGACCCCATCACGAGGCGAGACTGACACCAGACTGACCCCATCACGAGGCGAGACTGACACCAGACTGACCCCATGATGATGTGAGGCTGACACCAGACTGACCCCATCACGGGGCGAGGCTGACACCAGACTGACCCCATCACGAGACGTGGCTGACACCAGACTGACACCATTACGATGTGAGGCTGACACCAGACTAACCCCATCACTAGGCGAGGCTGACACCAGACTGACCCCATCACGAGGCGAGGCTGACACCAGACTGACCCCATCACGAGGCGAGGCTGACACCTGACTGACACCATCACGATGTGAGGCTGACACCAGACTGACCCCATCACGAGGCGAGGCTGACACCAGACTGACCCCATCACGAGGCAAGGGTGACACCAGACTGACCCCATCACGAGGCAAGGCTGACACCAGACTGACCCCATCACGAGGCGAGGCTGATACCAGACTGACACCATTATGATGTGAGACTGACACCAGACTGACCCCATCACGAGGCGAGGCTGACACCAGCCTGACACCATCATGATGTGAGGCTGACACCAGACTGCCCCCATCACGTGGTGAGGCTGACACCAGACTGACCCCATCACGAGGCGAGGCTGACACCAGACTGACCCCATCACGAGGCGAGGCTGACACCAGACTGACCCCATCACGAGGCGAGGCTGACACCAGACTGACACCATCACGAGTCGAGACTGACACCAGACTGACCCCATCACGAGGCGAGGCTAACACCAGACTGACACCATCATGATGTGAGGCTGACACCAGACTGACCTCATCATGAGGCGAGGCTGACACCAGACTGACCCCATCACGAGGCGAGGCTGACACCAGACTGACCCCATCATGAGGTGAGGCTGACACCAGACTGACACCATCATGATGTGAGGCTGACACCAGACTGACCCCATCACGAGGTGAGGCTGACACCAGACTGACACCATCATGATGTGAGGCTGACACCAGACTGACCCCATCACGAGGCGAGGCTGACACCAGACTGACCCCATCACGAGGCGAGGCTGACACCAGACTGACCCCATCACGAGGCGAGGCTGACACCAGACTGACCCCATCACGAGGCGAGGCTGACACCAGAATGACACCATCACGAGGCGAGACTGACACCGGACTGACCCCATTACGAGGCGAGGCTGACACCAGACTGACAGCATCACGATGTGAGGCTGACACCAGACTGACCCCATCAAGAGGCGAGACTGACACCAGACTGACCCCATCACGAGGCGAGGCTGACACCAGACTGAACCCATCACGAGGCGAGGATGACACCAGACTGACCCCATCACGAGGCGAGGCTGACACCAGACTGACCCCATCACGAGGCGAGGCTGACACCAGACTGACCCCATCACGAGGCGAGGCTGACACCAGACTGACACCATCACGAAGTGAGGCTTACACCAGACTGACACCATCACGAGGCGAGGCTGACACCAGACTGACCCCATCACGAGGCGAGGCTGACACCGGACTGATCCCACCACGAGGCGAGGCTGACACCAGACTGACACCATCATGATGTGAGGCTGACACCAGACTGACCCCATCACGAGGCGAGGCTGACACCAGACTGACCCCATCACGAGCCGAGGCTGACACCAGACTGACCCCATCACGAGGCGAGGCTTAAACCAGACTGAACCCGTCACGAGGCAAGGCTGACACCAGACTGACCCAATCACAAGGCGAGGCTGAAACCAGACTGACACCATCACGAGGCGAGGCTGACACCAGACTGACCCCATCACGAGGCGAGACTGACACCGGACTGACCCCATCACGAGGCGAGGCTGACACCAGACTGACACCATCATGATGCGAGGCTGACACCACACTGACCCCATCACAAGGTGAGGCTGACACCAGACTGACTCCATCACGAAGCGAGGCTGACACCAAACTGACCCCATCACGGGGCGAGGCTGACACCAGACTAACCCCATCAGAAGGCGAGACTGACACCAGACTGACCCCATCACGAGGCGAGACTGACACCAGACTGACCCCATCATGATGTGAGGCTGACACCAGACTGACCCCATCACGAGGCGATGCTGACACCAGACTGACCCCATCACGAGGCGAGACTGACACCAGACTGACCCCATCACGAGGCGAGGCTGACACCAGACTGATCCCATCACGAGGCGAGGCTGACACCAGACTGACCCCATCACTAGGCGAGGCTGACACCAGACTGACCCCATCATGAGGCGAGGCTGACACCAGACTGACACGATCACGAGGCGAGGCTGACACCAGACTGACCCCATCACGAGGCGAGACTGACACCAGACTGACCCCATCATGAGGCGAGGCTGACACCAGACTGACACAGTCACGAGGCGAGGCTGACACCAGACTGACACCATCATGATGTGATGCTGACACCAGACTGACCCCATCACTAGGCGAGGCTGACACCAGACTGACCCCATGACGAGGCGAGACTGACACCAGACTGACCCCATCATGTTGTGAGACTGACACCAGACTGACCCCATCACGAGGCGAGGCTGACACCAGACTGATCCCATCACGAGGCGAGGCTGACACCAGACTGACCCCATCACTAGGCGAGGCTGACACCAGACTGACCCCATCATGAGGCGAGGCTGACACCAGACTGACACGATCACGAGGCGAGGCTGACACCAGACTGACACCTTCATGATGTGAGGCTGACAACAGACTGACCCCATCACTAGGCGAGGCTGTCACCAGACTGACCCCATGACGAGGCGAGACTGACTCCAGACTGACCACATCATGTTGTGAGGCTGACACCAGACTGACCCCATCACGAGGCGATGCTGACACCAGACTGACGCCATCACGAGGCGAGACTGACACCAGACTGACCCCATCACGAGGCGAGACTGACACCAGACTGACCCCATCACGAGGCGAGACTGACACCAGACTGACACCATCACGAGGCGAGACTGACACCAGACTGACCCCATCACGAGGCGAGGCTGACACCAGACTGACCCCATCACGAGGCGAGGCTGACAGCAGACTGACACCATCACGAGGCGAGGCTGACACCAGACTGACACCATCACGAGGCGAGGCTGACACCAGACTGACCCCATCACGAAGCGAGGCTGACACCAGACTGACACCATCACAAGGCGAAGCTGACACAAGATTGACACCATCATGATGTGAGGCTGACACCAGACTGACCCCATCACAAGGCGAGGCTGACACCAGACTGACACCATCATGATGTGAGGCTGACAAAAGACTGACCCCATCACGAGGCGAGACTGACACCAGACTGACCCCATCTCGAGGCGAGGCTGACACCAGACTGACACCATCATGATGTGAGGCTGACACCAGACTGATCCCATCACGAGGCGAGGCTGACACCAGACTGACCCCATCGCTAGGCGAGGCTGACACCAGACTGACCCCATCACGAGGCGAGCCTGACACCAGACTGACCCCATCACGAGGCGAGGCTGACACCAGACTGACCCCATCACGAGGCGAGGCTGACACCAGACTGACCCCATCACGAAGCGAGGCTGACACCAGACTGACACCATCACAAGGCGAAGCTGACACAAGATTGACACCATCATGATGTGAGGCTGACACCAGACTGACCCCGTCACGGGGCGAGGCTGACACCAGACTGACCCCATCACGGGGCGAGGCTGACACCAGACTGACCCCATCACGAGACGAGACTGACACCAGACTGACCCCATCAAGAGCCGAGGCTGACACCAGACTGACCCCATCACGTGGCGAGGCTGAAACCAGACTGAACCCGTCACGAGGCAAGGCTGACACCAGACTGACCCAATCACAAGGCGAGGCTGACACCAGACTGACACCATCACGAGGCAAGGCTGACACCAGACTGACCTCATCACGAGGTGGGGCTGACACCAGACGGACACCATCACGAGGCGAGACTGAAACCAGACTGACACCATCAAGAGGCGAGGCTGACACCAGACTGACCCCATCACGAGGCGAGGCTGACACCAGACTGACACCATCATGATGTGAGGCTGACACCAGACTGACCCCATCACGAGGCGAGACTGACACCAGACTGACCCCATCTCGAGGCGAGGCTGACACCAGACTGACACCATCATGATGTGAGGCTGACACCAGACTGACCTCATCACGAGGCGAGGCTGACACCAGACTGACACCATCACGAGGCGAGGCTGACACCAGACTGACACCATCATGATGTGAGGCTGACACCATACTGACCCCATCACGGGGCGAGGCTGACACCAGACTGACCCCATCACGAGGCGAGGCTGACACCAGACTGACCCCATCACGAGACGTGGCTGACACCAGACTGACACCATTACGATGTGAGGCTGACACCAGACTGACCCCATCACTAGGCGAGGCTGACACCAGACTGACCCCATCACGAGGCAAGGGTGACACCAGACTGACCCCATCACGAGGCGAGGCTGACACCAGACTGACCCCATCACGAGGCGAGGCTGACACCAGACTGACACCATAATGATGTGAGGCTGACACCAGACTGACCCCATCACGTGGTGAGGCTGACACCAGACTGACCCCATCACGAGGCGAGGCTGACACCAGCCTGACACCATCATGATGTGAGGCTGACACCAGACTGACCCCATCACGAGGCGAGGCTGACACCAGACTGACCCCATCACGAGGCGAGGCTGACACCAGACTGACACCATCACGAGTCGAGACTGACACCAGACTGACCCCATCACGAGGCGAGGCTAACACCAGACTGACACCATCATGATGTGAGGCTGACACCAGACTGACCTCATCACGAGGCGAAGCTGACACCAGACTGCCCCATCACGAGGCGAGGCTGACACCAGACTGACCCTATCATGAGGTGAGGCTGACACCAGACTGACACCATCATGATGTGAGGCTGACACCAGACTGACCCAATCACGAGGCGAGACTGACACCAGACTGACCCCATCACGAGGCGAGACTGACACCAGACTGACACCATCACGAGGCGAGACTGACACCAGACTGACCCCATCACGAGGCGAGGCTGACACCAGACTGACCCCATCACGAGGCGAGGCTGACAGCAGACTGACACCATCACGAGGCGAGGCTGACACCAGACTGACCCCATCACGAGGCGAGGCTGACACCAGACTGACCCCATCACGAGGCGAGTCTGACACCAGACTGACACCATCATGATGTGAGGCTGACACCAGACTGACCCCATCACGAGGCAAGGCTGACACCAGACTGACACCATTATGATGTGAGGCTGACACCAGACTGACCTCATCACGAGGCGAGGCTGACACCAGACTGACACCATCACGAGGCGATGCTGACACCAGACTGACCCCATCACTAGGAGAGGCTGACACCAGACTGACACCATCACGAGGCGATGCTGACACCAGACTGACACCATCATGATGTGAGGCTGACACCAGACTGACCCCATCAAGAGGCGAGACTGACACCAGACTGACCCCATCACGAGGCGAGACTGACACCAGACTGTCACCGTCACGAGGCGAGACTGACACTAGACTGACCCCCTCACGAGGCGAGGCTGACACCAGACTGACCCAATCACGAGGCGAGGCTGACACCAGACTGACACCATCATGATGTGAGGCTGACACCAGACTGACCCCATCACGAGGCGAGACTGACACCAGACTGACCCCATCACGAGGCGAGACTGACACCAGACTGACCCCATCACGAGGCAAGACTGACACCAGACTGACACCGTCACGAGGCGAGACTGACACAAGACTGACCCCATCACGAGGCGAGGCTGACACCAGACTGACACCATCACGAGGCGAGGCTGACACCAGACTGACCCCATCACTAGGCGAGGCTGACACCAGACTGACCCCATCACGAGGCGAGGCTGACACCAGACTGACACCATCACGAGGCGAGGCTGACACCAGACTGACACCATCATGATGTGAGGCTGACATCAGACTGACCCCATCACGAGGCGAGACTGACACCGGACTGACCCCATCACGAGGTGAGGCTGACACCAGACTGACACCATCATAATGTGAGGCTGACACCAGACTGACCCCATCACGAGGCGAGGCTGACACCAGACTGACCCCATCATAAGGCGAGGCTGACACCAGACTGACACCATCATGATGTGAGGCTGACACCAGACTGACCCCATCCTGAGGCGAGGCTGACACCAGACTGACACCATCAGGATGTGAGGCTGAATCCAGACTGACCCCATCACGAGGTGAGGCTGACACCAGACTGACACCATCATGATGTGAGGCTGACACCAGACTGACCCCATCAAGAGGCGAGACTGACACCAGACTGACCCCATCACGAGGTGAGGCTGACACCAGACTGACCCCATCACGAGGCGAGGCTGACACCAGACTGACCCCATCACGAGGCGAGGCTGACACCAGACTGACACCATCATGATGTGAGGCTGACACCAGACTGACCCCATCACGAGGCGAGGCTGACACCAGACTGACCCCATCACGAGGCAAGGGTGACACCAGACTGACCCCATCACGAGGCGAGGCTGACACCAGACTGACCCCATCACGAGGCGAGGCTGACACCAGACTGACACCATAATGATGTGAGGCTGACACCAGACTGACCCCATCACGTGGTGAGGCTGACACCAGACTGACCCCATCACGAGGCGAGGCTGACACCAGCCTGACACCATCATGATGTGAGGCTGACACCAGACTGCCCCCATCACGTGGTGAGGCTGACACCAGACTGACCCCATCACGAGGCGAAGCTGACACCAGACTGACCCCATCACGAGGCGAGGCTGACACCAGACTGACCCCATCACAAGGCGAGGCTGACACCAGACTGACCCCATCACGAGGCGAGGCTGACACCAGACTGACCCCATCACGAGGCGAGGCTGACACCAGACTGACACCATCACGAGTCGAGACTGACACCAGACTGACCCCATCACGAGGCGAGTCTGACACCAGACTGACCCCATCACGAGGCGAGGCTGACACCAGACTGACCGCATCACGAGGCGAGGTTGACACCAGACTGACCCCATCACGAGGTGAGGCTGACACCAGACTGCCCCCATCACTAGGCGAGGCTGACACCAGACTGACCCCTTCATGATGTGAGGTTGACACCAGACTGACCCCATCACTAGGCGAGGCTGACACCAGACTGACCCCATCATGAGGCGAGGCTGACACCAGACTGACACCATCACGAGGCGAGGCTGACACCAGACTGACACCATCATGATGTGAGGCTGACACCAGACTGACCCCATCACGAGGCGAGGCTGACACCAGACTGACCCCATCATGAGGCGAGGCTGACACCAGACTGACACCATCATGATGTGAGGCTGACACCAGACTGACCCCATCACGAGGCGAGGCTGACACGAGACTGACACCATCATGATGTGAGGCTGACACCAGACTGACCTCATCACGAGGTGGGGCTGACACCAGACGGACACCATCACGAGGCGAGACTGAAACCAGACTGACACCATCACGAGGCGAGGCTGACACCAGACTGACCCCATCACGAGGCGAGGCTGACACCAGACTGACACCATCATGATGTGAGGCTGACACCAGACTGACCTCATCACGAGGCGAGGCTGACACCAGACTGACACCATCACGAGGCGAGGCTGACACCAGACTGACACCATCATGATGTGAGGCTGACACCATACTGACCCCATCACGGGGCGAGGCTGACACCAGACTGACCCCATCACGAGGCGAGGCTGACACCAGACTGACCCCATCACGAGACGTGGCTGACACCAGACTGACACCATTACGATGTGAGGCTGACACCAGACTGACCCCATCACGAGACGTGGCTGACACCAGACTGACACAATAATGATGTGAGGCTGACACCAGACTGACCCCATCACGTGGTGAGGCTGACACCAGACTGACCCCATCACGAGGCGAGGCTGACACCAGCCTGACACCATCATGATGTGAGGCTGACACCAGACTGCCCCCATCACGTGGTGAGGCTGACACCAGACTGACCCCATCACGAGGCGAGGCTGACACCAGACTGACCCCATCACGAAGCGAGGCTGACACCAGACTGACACCATCACAAGGCGAAGCTGACACAAGATTGACACCATCATGATGTGAGGCTGACACCAGACTGACCCCATCACAAGGCGAGGCTGACACCAGACTGACACCATCATGATGTGAGGCTGACAAAAGACTGACCCCATCACGAGGCGAGACTGACACCAGACTGACCCCATCTTGAGGCGAGGCTGACACCAGACTGACACCATCATGATGTGAGGCTGACACCAGACTGATCCCATCACGAGGCGAGGCTGACACCAGACTGACCCCATCGCTAGGCGAGGCTGACACCAGACTGACCCCATCACGAGGCGAGCCTGACACCAGACTGACCCCATCACGAGGCGAGGCTGACACCAGACTGACCCCATCACGAGGCGAGGCTGACACCAGACTGACCCCATCACGAAGCGAGGCTGACACCAGACTGACACCATCACAAGGCGAAGCTGACACAAGATTGACACCATCATGATGTGAGGCTGACACCAGACTGACCCCGTCACGGGGCGAGGCTGACACCAGACTGACCCCATCACGGGGCGAGGCTGACACCAGACTGACCCCATCACGAGACGAGACTGACACCAGACTGACCCCATCAAGAGCCGAGGCTGACACCAGACTGACCCCATCACGTGGCGAGGCTGAAACCAGACTGAACCCGTCACGAGGCAAGGCTGACACCAGACTGACCCAATCACAAGGCGAGGCTGACACCAGACTGACACCATCACGAGGCAAGGCTGACACCAGACTGACCTCATCACGAGGTGGGGCTGACACCAGACGGACACCATCACGAGGCGAGACTGAAACCAGACTGACACCATCACGAGGCGAGGCTGACACCAGACTGACCCCATCACGAGGCGAGGCTGACACCAGACTGACACCATCATGATGTGAGGCTGACACCAGACTGACCCCATCACGAGGCGAGACTGACACCAGACTGACCCCATCTCGAGGCGAGGCTGACACCAGACTGACACCATCATGATGTGAGGCTGACACCAGACTGACCTCATCACGAGGCGAGGCTGACACCAGACTGACACCATCACGAGGCGAGGCTGACACCAGACTGACACCATCATGATGTGAGGCTGACACCATACTGACCCCATCACGGGGCGAGGCTGACACCAGACTGACCCCATCACGAGGCGAGGCTGACACCAGACTGACCCCATCACGAGACGTGGCTGACACCAGACTGACACCATTACGATGTGAGGCTGACACCAGACTGACCCCATCACTAGGCGAGGCTGACACCAGACTGACCCCATCACGAGGCAAGGGTGACACCAGACTGACCCCATCACGAGGCGAGGCTGACACCAGACTGACCCCATCACGAGGCGAGGCTGACACCAGACTGACACCATAATGATGTGAGGCTGACACCAGACTGACCCCATCACGTGGTGAGGCTGACACCAGACTGACCCCATCACGAGGCGAGGCTGACACCAGCCTGACACCATCATGATGTGAGGCTGACACCAGACTGACCCCATCACGAGGCGAGGCTGACACCAGACTGACCCCATCACGAGGCGAGGCTGACACCAGACTGACACCATCACGAGTCGAGACTGACACCAGACTGACCCCATCACGAGGCGAGGCTAACACCAGACTGACACCATCATGATGTGAGGCTGACACCAGACTGACCTCATCACGAGGCGAAGCTGACACCAGACTGCCCCATCACGAGGCGAGGCTGACACCAGACTGACCCTATCATGAGGTGAGGCTGACACCAGACTGACACCATCATGATGTGAGGCTGACACCAGACTGACCCAATCACGAGGCGAGACTGACACCAGACTGACCCCATCACGAGGCGAGACTGACACCAGACTGACACCATCACGAGGCGAGACTGACACCAGACTGACCCCATCACGAGGCGAGGCTGACACCAGACTGACCCCATCACGAGGCGAGGCTGACACCAGACTGACACCATCACGAGGCGAGGCTGACACCAGACAGACCCCATCACGAGGCGAGTCTGACACCAGACTGACACCATCATGATGTGAGGCTGACACCAGACTGACCCCATCACGAGGCAAGGCTGACACCAGACTGACACCATTATGATGTGAGGCTGACACCAGACTGACCTCATCACGAGGCGAGGCTGACACCAGACTGACACCATCACGAGGCGATGCTGACACCAGACTGACCCCATCACTAGGCGAGGCTGACACCAGACTGACACCATCACGAGGCGATGCTGACACCAGACTGACACCATCATGATGTGAGGCTGACACCAGACTGACCCCATCCAGAGGCGAGACTGACACCAGACTGACCCCATCACGAGGCGAGACTGACACCAGACTGTCACCGTCACGAGGCGAGACTGACACTAGACTGACCCCCTCACGAGGCGAGGCTGACACCAGACTGACCCAATCACGAGGCGAGGCTGACACCAGACTGACACCATCATGATGTGAGGCTGACACCAGACTGACCCCATCACGAGGCGAGACTGACACCAGACTGACCCCATCACGAGGCGAGACTGACACCAGACTGACCCCATCACGAGGCAAGACTGACACCAGACTGACACCGTCACGAGGCGAGACTGACACAAGACTGACCCCATCACGAGGCGAGGCTGACACCAGACTGACACCATCACGAGGCGAGGCTGACACCAGACTGACCCCATCACTAGGCGAGGCTGACACCAGACTGACCCCATCACGAGGCGAGGCTGACACCAGACTGACCCCATCATAAGGCGAGGCTGACACGAGACTGACACCATCATGATGTGAGGCTGACACCAGACTGACCCCATCCTGAGGCGAGGCTGACACCAGACTGACACCATCAGGATGTGAGGCTGAATCCAGACTGACCCCATCACGAGGTGAGGCTGACACCAGACTGACACCATCATGATGTGAGGCTGACACCAGACTGACCCCATCACGAGGTGAGGCTGACACCAGACTGACCCCATCACGAGGCGAGGCTGACACCAGACTGACCCCATCACGAGGCGAGGCTGACACCAGACTGACCCCATCACGAGGCGAGGCTGACACCAGACTGACACCATCATGATGTGAGGCTGACACCAGACTGACCCCATCACGAGGCGAGGCTGACACCAGACTGACCCCATCACGAGGCAAGGGTGACACCAGACTGACCCCATCACGAGGCGAGGCTGACACCAGACTGACCCCATCACGAGGCGAGGCTGACACCAGACTGACACCATAATGATGTGAGGCTGACACCAGACTGACCCCATCACGTGGTGAGGCTGACACCAGACTGACCCCATCACGAGGCGAGGCTGACACCAGCCTGACACCATCATGATGTGAGGCTGACACCAGACTGCCCCCATCACGTGGTGAGGCTGACACCAGACTGACCCCATCACGAGGCGAAGCTGACACCAGACTGACCCCATCACGAGGCGAGGCTGACACCAGACTGACCCCATCACAAGGCGAGGCTGACACCAGACTGACCCCATCACGAGGCGAGGCTGACACCAGACTGACCCCATCACGAGGCGAGGCTGACACCAGACTGACACCATCACGAGTCGAGACTGACACCAGACTGACCCCATCACGAGGCGAGTCTGACACCAGACTGACCCCATCACGAGGCGAGGCTGACACCAGACTGACCGCATCACGAGGCGAGGTTGACACCAGACTGACCCCATCACGATGTGAGGCTGACACCAGACTGCCCCCATCACTAGGCGAGGCTGACACCAGACTGACCCCTTCATGATGTGAGGTTGACACCAGACTGACCCCATCACTAGGCGAGGCTGACACCAGACTGACCCCATCATGAGGCGAGGCTGACACCAGACTGACACCATCACGAGGCGAGGCTGACACCAGACTGACACCATCATGATGTGAGGCTGACACCAGACTGACCCCATCACGAGGCGAGGCTGACACCAGACTGACCCCATCATGAGGCGAGGCTGACACCAGACTGACACCATCATGATGTGAGGCTGACACCAGACTGACCCCATCACGAGGCGAGGCTGACACGAGACTGACACCATCATGATGTGAGGCTGACACCAGACTGACCTCATCACGAGGTGGGGCTGACACCAGACGGACACCATCACGAGGCGAGACTGAAACCAGACTGACACCATCACGAGGCGAGGCTGACACCAGACTGACCCCATCACGAGGCGAGGCTGACACCAGACTGACACCATCATGATGTGAGGCTGACACCAGACTGACCTCATCACGAGGCGAGGCTGACACCAGACTGACACCATCACGAGGCGAGGCTGACACCAGACTGACACCATCATGATGTGAGGCTGACACCATACTGACCCCATCACGGGGCGAGGCTGACACCAGACTGACCCCATCACGAGGCGAGGCTGACACCAGACTGACCCCATCACGAGACGTGGCTGACACCAGACTGACACCATTACGATGTGAGGCTGACACCAGACTGACCCCATCACGAGACGTGGCTGACACCAGACTGACACAATAATGATGTGAGGCTGACACCAGACTGACCCCATCACGTGGTGAGGCTGACACCAGACTGACCCCATCACGAGGCGAGGCTGACACCAGCCTGACACCATCATGATGTGAGGCTGACACCAGACTGCCCCCATCACGTGGTGAGGCTGACACCAGACTGACCCCATCACGAGGCGAGGCTGACACCAGACTGACCCCATCACGAGGCGAGGCTGACACCAGACTGACCCCATCACGAGGCGAGGCTGACACCAGACTGACCCCATCACGAGGCGAGGCTGACACCAGACTGACCCCATCACGAGGCGAGGCTGACACCAGACTGACACCATCACGAGTCGAGACTGACACCAGACTGACCCCATCACGAGGCGAGGCTAACACCAGACTGACACCATCATGATGTGAGGCTGACACCAGACTGACCTCATCACGAGGCGAGGCTGACACCAGACTGACCCCATCACGAGGCGAGGCTGACACCAGACTGACCCCATCATGATGTGAGGCTGACACCAGACTGACCCCATCACGTGGTGAGGCTGACACCAGACTGACCCCATCACGAGGCGAGGCTGACACCAGCCTGACACCATCATGATGTGAGGCTGACACCAGACTGCCCCCATCACGTGGTGAGGCTGACACCAGACTGACCCCATCACGAGGCGAGGCTGACACCAGACTGACCCCATCACGAGGCGAGGCTGACACCAGACTGACCCCATCACAAGGCGAGGCTGACACCAGACTGACCCCATCACGAGGCGAGGCTGACACCAGACTGACCCCATCACGAGGCGAGGCTGACACCAGACTGAAACCATCACGAGTCGAGACTGACACCAGACTGACCCCATCACGAGGCGAGGCTAACACCAGACTGACACCATCATGATGTGAGGCTGACACCAGACTGACCTCATCACGAGGCGAGGCTGACACCAGACTGACCCCATCACGAGGCGAGGCTGACACCAGACTGACCCCATCATGAGGTGAGGCTGACACCAGACTGACACCATCATGATGTGAGGCTGACACCAGACTGACCCCATCACGAGGCAAGGCTGACACCAGACTGACACCATCATGATGTGAGGCTAACACCAGACTGACCTCATCACGAGGCGAGGCTGACACCAGACTGACACCATCACGAGGCGATGCTGACACCAGACTGACCCCATCACTAGGCGAGGCTGACACCAGACTGACACCATCACGAGGCGATGCTGACACCAGACTGACACCATCATGATGTGAGGCTGACACCAGACTGACCCCATCAAGAGGCGAGACTGACACCAGACTGACCCCATCACGAGGCGAGACTGACACCAGACTGTCACCGTCACGAGGCGAGACTGACACTAGACTGACCCCCTCACGAGGCGAGGCTGACACCAGACTGACCCCATCACGAGGCAAGGCTGACACCAGACTGACACCATCATGATGTGAGGCTGACACCAGACTGACCCCATCACGAGGCGAGACTGACACCAGACTGACCCCATCACGAGGCGAGACTGACACCAGACTGACCCCATCACGAGGCAAGACTGACACCAGACTGACACCGTCACGAGGCGAGACTGACACAAGACTGACACCATCACGAGGCGAGGCTGACACCAGACTGACCCCATCACTAGGCGAGGCTGACACCAGACTGACCCCATCACTAGGCGAGGCTGACACCAGACTGACACCATCACGAGGCGAGGCTGACACCAGACTGACACCATCACGAGGCGAGGCTGACACCAGACTGACACCATCATGATGTGAGGCTGACATCAGACTGACCCCATCACGAGGCGAGACTGACACCGGACTGACCCCATCACGAGGTGAGGCTGACACCAGACTGACACCATCATAATGTGAGGCTGACACCAGACTGACCCCATCACGAGGCGAGGCTGACACCAGACTGACCCCATCATAAGGCGAGGCTGACACCAGACTGACACCATCATGATGTGAGGCTGACACCAGACTGACCCCATCCTGAGGCGAGGCTGACACCAGACTGACACCATCATGATGTGAGGCTGAATCCAGACTGACCTCATCACGAGGCGAGAATGACACCAGACTGACCCCATCACGAGGCGAGACTGACACCAGACTGACCCCATCATGAGGCGAGGCTGACACCAGACTGACCCCATCACGAGGCGAGACTGACACCAGACTGACCCCATGATGATGTGAGGCTGACACCAGACTGACCCCATCACGGGGCGAGGCTGACACCAGACTGACCCCATCACGAGGCGAGACTGACACCAGACTGACACCATCATGATGTGAGGCTGACACCAGACTGACCCCATCACGAGGCGAGGCTGACACCAGACTGACCGCATCACGAGGCGAGGCTGACACCAGACTGACCGCATCACGAGGCGAGGCTGACACCAGACTGACCCCATCACGAGGTGAGGCTGACACCAGACTGCCCCCATCACTAGGCGAGGCTGACACCAGACTGACCCCTTCATGATGTGAGGTTGACACCAGACTGACCCCATCACTAGGCGAGGCTGACACCAGACTGACCCCATCATGAGGCGAGGCTGACACCAGACTGACACCATCACGAGGCGAGGCTGACACCAGACTGACACCATCATGATGTGAGGCTGACACCAGACTGACCCCATCACGAGGCGAGGCTGACACCAGACTGACCCCATCATGAGGCGAGGTTGACACCAGACTGACACCATCATGATGTGAGGCTGACACCAGACTGACCCCATCACGAGGCGAGGCTGACACCAGACTGACACCATCATGATGTGAGGCTGACACCAGACTGACCTCATCACGAGGTGGGGCTGACACCAGACGGACACCATC
This sequence comes from Staurois parvus, assembly GCF_062004578.1. Taxonomy (NCBI): domain Eukaryota; kingdom Metazoa; phylum Chordata; class Amphibia; order Anura; family Ranidae; genus Staurois; species Staurois parvus. The sequence continues at coordinate 71,197 of NW_028320357.1, read as the reverse complement.
ACGAGGCGAGACTGAAACCAAACTGACACCATCACGAGGCGAGGCTGACACCTGACTGACACCATCACGATGTGAGGCTGACACCAGACTGACCCCATCACGAGGCGAGGCTGAAACCAGACTGACCCCATCACGAGGCAAGGGTGACACCAGACTGACCCCATCACGAGGCGAGGCTGACACCAGACTGACCCCATCACGAGGCGAGGCTGATACCAGACTGACACCATTATGATGTGAGACTGACACCAGACTGACCCCATCACGAGGCGAGGCTGACACCAGACTGACACCATAATGATGTGAGGCTGACACCAGACTGACCCCATCACGTGGGGAGGCTGACACCAGACTGACCCCATCACGAGGCGAGGCTGACACCAGCCTGACACCATCATGATGTGAGGCTGACACCAGACTGCCCCCATCACGAGGCGAGGCTGACACCAGACTGACACCATCACGAGTCGAGACTGACACCAGACTGACCCCATCACGAGGCGAGGCTAACACCAGACTGACACCATCATGATGTGAGGCTGACACCAGACTGACCTCATCACGAGGCGAGGCTGACACCAGACTGACCCCATCATGAGGTGAGGCTGACACCAGACTGACACCATCATGATGTGAGGCTGACACCAGACTGACCCCATCACGAGGTGAGGCTGACACCAGACTGACACCATCATGATGTGAGGCTGACACCAGACTGACCCCATCACGAGGTGAGGCTGACACCAGACTGACCCCATCACGAGGCGAGGCTGACACCAGACTGACCCCATCACGAGGCGAGGCTGACACCAGACTGGCCCCATCACGAGGCGAGACTGACACCGGACTGACCCCATCACGAGGCGAGGCTGACACCGGACTGACCCCATCATGAGGTGAGGCTGACACCAGACTGACACCATCACGAGGCGAGACTGACACCGGACTGACCCCATTACGAGGCAAGGCTGACACCAGACTGACAGCATCACGATGTGAGGCTGACACCAGACTGACCCCATCAAGAGGCGAGACTGACACCAGACTGACCCCATCACGAGGCGAGGCTGACACCAGACTGAACCCATCACGAGGCGAGGCTGACACCAGACTGACCCCATCACGAGGCGAGGCTGACACCAGACTGACCCCATCACGAGGCGAGGCTGACACCAGACTGACCCCATCACGAAGCGAGGCTGACACCAGACTGACACCATCACGAAGTGAGGCTGACACCAGACTGACACCATCACGAGGCGAGGCTGACACCAGACTGACCCCATCACGAGGCGAGGCTGACACCGGACTGATCCCACCACGAGGCGAGGCTGACACCAGACTGACACCATCATGATGTGAGGCTGACACCAGACTCACCCCATCACGAGGCGAGGCTGACACCAGACTGACCCTATCACTAGGCGAGGCTTATACCAGACTGACACCATCTCGAGGCGAGGCTGACACCAGACTGACCACATAACGAGGCGAGGCTGACACCAGACTCACCCAATCATGATGTGAGGCTTACACCAGTCTGACCCCATCACGAGGCAAGGCTGACACCTGACTGACCCCATCACGAGGCGAGGCTGACACCAGACTGACCCCATCACGAGGCGAGGCTGACACCAGACTGACCCCGTAACGGGGCGAGACTGACACCAGACTGACCCCATCACGAGGCGAGGCTGACACCAGACTGACGCCATCACGAGCCGAGACTGACACAGGACTGACCCCATCACGGGGCGAGGCTGACACCAGACTGACCCCATCACGAGGCGAGGCTGACACCAGACTGACACCATCACGAGACGTGGCTGACACCAGACTGACCCCATCATGATGTGAGGCTGACACCAGACTGACCCCATCACTAGGCGAGGCTGACACCAGACTGACCCCATCACGAGGCGAGGCTGACACCAGACTGACCCCATCACGAGGCGAGGCTGACACCAGACTGACCCCATCACTAGGCGAGGCTGACATCAGACTGACACCATCACAAGGCGAAGCTGACACAAGATTGACACCATCATGATGTGAGGCTGACACCAGACTGAACCCGTCACGGGGCAAGGCTGACACCAGACTGACCCCATCACGGGGCGAGGCTGACACCAGACTGACCCGATCACGAGACTAAACTGACACCAGACTGACCCCATCAAGAGCCGAGGCTGACACCAGACTGACCCCATCACGAGGCGAGGCTTAAACCAGACTGAACCCGTCACGAGGCAAGGCTAACACCAGACTGACCCAATCACAAGGCGAGGCTGAAACCAGACTGACACCATCACGAGGCGAGGCTGACACCAGACTGACCCCATCACGAGGCGAGACTGACACCGGACTGACCCCATCACGAGGCGAGGCTGACACCAGACTGACACCATCATGATGCGAGGCTGACACCAGACTGACCTCATCACAAGGTGAGGCTGACACCAGACTGACTCCATCACGAAGCGAGGCTGACACCAAACTGACCCCATCACGGGGCGAGGCTGACACCAGACTAACCCCATCACGAGGCGAGACTGACACCAGACTGACCCCATCACGAGGCGAGACTGACACCAGACTGACCCCATCATGATGTGAGGCTGACACCAGACTGACCCCATCACGAGGCGATGCTGACACCAGACTGACCCCATCACGAGGCGAGACTGACACCAGACTGACCCCATCACGAGGCGAGACTTACACCAGTCTGACCCCATCACGAGGCGAGACTGACACCAGACTGACCCCATCACTAGGCAAGGCTGACACCAGACTGACCCCATCATGAGGCGAGGCTGACACCAGACTGACACGATCACGAGGCGAGGCTGACACCAGACTGACACCATCATGATGTGATGCTGACACCAGACTGACCCCATCACTAGGCGAGGCTGACACCAGACTGACACCATGACGAGGCGAGACTGACACCAGACTGACCCCATCATGATGTGAGGCTGACACCAGACTGACCCCATCACTAGGCGAGGCTGACACCAGACTGACCCCATCACGAGGCGAGGCTGACACCAGACTGACCCCATCACGAGGTGAGACTGACACCAGACTGACCCCATCACGAGGCGAGACTGACACCAGACTGACCCCATCACGAGGTGAGGCTGACACCAGACTGACCCCATCACTAGGCGAGGCTGACACCAGACTGACACCATCACAAGGCGAAGCTGACACAAGATTGACACCATCATGATGTGAGGCTGACACCAGACTGAACCCGTCACGGGGCGAGGCTGACACCAGACTGACCCCATCACGGGGCGAGGCTGACACCAGACTGACCCCATCACGAGACTAAACTGACACCAGACTGACCCCATCAAGAGCCGAGGCTGACACCAGACTGACCCCATCACGAGGCGAGGCTTAAACCAGACTGAACCCGTCACGAGGCAAGGCTGACACCAGACTGACCCAATCACAAGGCGAGGCTGAAACCAGACTGACACCATCACGAGGCGAGGCTGACACCAGACTGACCCCATCACGAGGCGAGACTGACACCGGACTGACCCCATCACGAGGCGAGGCTGACACCAGACTGACACCATCATGATGCGAGGCTGACACCAGACTGACCCCATCACAAGGTGAGGCTGACACCAGACTGACTCCATCACGAAGCGAGGCTGACACCAAACTGACCCCATCACGGGGCGAGGCTGACACCAGACTAACCCCATCACGAGGCGAGACTGACACCAGACTGACCCCATCACGAGGCGAGACTGACACCAGACTGACCCCATCATGATGTGAGGCTGACACCAGACTGACCCCATCACGAGGCGAGACTGACACCAGACTGACCCCATCACGAGGCGAGGCTGAAACCAGACTGACCCCGTCACGAGGCAAGGCTGACACCAGACTGACCCAATCACAAGGCGAGGCTGACACCAGAGTGACACCATCACGAGGCGAGGCTGACACCAGACTGACCCCATCACGAGGCGAGACTGACACAGGACTGACCCCATCACGAGGCGAGGCTGACACCAGACTGACACCATCATGATGTGAGGCTGACACCAGACTGACCCCATCACGGGGCGAGGCTGACACCAGACTAACCCCATCACGAGGCGAGACTGACACCAGACTGACCCCATCACGAGGCGAGACTGACACCAGACTGACCCCATCATGATGTGAGGCTGACACCAGACTGACCCCATCACGAGGCGATGCTGACACCATACTGACCCCATCACGAGGCGAGACTGACACCAGACTGACCCCATCACAAGGCGAGACTGACACCAGATTGACCCCATCACGAGGCGAGGCTGACACCATACTGATCCCATCACGAGGCGAGGCTGACACCAGACTGACCCCATCACTAGGCGAGGCTGACACCAGACTGACCCCATCAGGAGGCGAGGCTGACACCAGACTGACACGATCACGAGGCGAGGCTGACACCAGACTGACCCCATCACGAGGCGAGACTGACACCAGACTGACCCCATCACGAGGCGAGACTGACACCAGACTGACCCCATCACGAGGCGAGGCTGACACCAGACTGATCCCATCACGAGGCGAGGCTGACACCAGACTGTCACCATCATGATGTGAGGCTGACACCAGTCTGACCCCATCACTAGGCGAGGCTGACACCAGACTTACCCCATCACGAGGCGAGGCTGACACCAGACTGACACCATCACGAGGCGAGGCTGACACCAGACTGACCCCATCATGATGTGAGGCTGACACTAGACTGACACCATCACTAGGCAAGGCTGACACCAGACTGACCCCATCACTAGGTGAGGCTGACACCAGACTGACCCCATCACGAGGCGAGGCTGACACCAGACTGACCCCATCACGAGGCGAGGCTGACACCAGACTGACCCCATCACGAGGCGAGGCTGACACCAGACTGACCCCATCACGAAAAGAGGCTGACACCAGACTGACCCCATCACGAGGCGAGGCTGACACCAGACTGACACCATCACAAGGCGAAGCTGACACAAGATTGACACCATCATGATGTGAGGCTGACACCAGACTGACCCCGTCACGGGGCGAGGCTGACACCAGACTGACCCCATCACGAGGCGAGGCTGAAACCAGACTGACCCCGTCACGAGGCAAGGCTGACACCAGACTGACCCAATCAAAAGGCGAGGCTGACACCAGACTGACACCATCACGAGGCGAGGCTGACACCAGACTGACCCCATCACGAGGCGAGACTGACACAGGACTGACCCCATCACGAGGCGAGGCTGACACCAGACTGACACCATCATGATGTGAGGCTGACACCAGACTGACCCCATCACGGGGCGAGGCTGACACCAGACTAACCCCATCACGAGGCGAGGTTGACACGAGACTGACACCATTACGATGTGAGGCTGACACCAGACTGACCCCATCTCGAGGCGAGGCTGACACCAGACTGACACCATCACGAGGCGAGGCTGACACCAGACTGACACCATCACGAGGCAAGGCTGACGCCAGACTGACCCCATCTCGAGGCGAGGCTGACACCTGACTGACACCATCACGATGTGAGGCTGACACCAGACTGACCCCATCACGAGGCGAGGCTGACACCAGACTGACCCCATCACGAGGCGAGGCTGACACCAGACTGACCCCATCACGAGGCGAGGCTGACACCAGACTGACCCCATCACGAGGCGAGGCTGACACCAGACTGACCCCATCACGAGGCGAGGCTGATACCAGACTGACACCATCATGATGTGAGACTGACACCAGACTGACCCCATCACGAGGCGAGGCTGACACCAGACTGACACCATAATGATGTGAGGCTGACACCAGACTGACCCCATCACGTGGTGAGGCTGACACCAGACTGACTCATTCACGAGGCGAGGCTGACACCAGCCTGACACCATCATGATGTGAGGCTGACACCAGACTGACCCCATCACGTGGTGAGGCTGACACCAGACTGACTCATTCACGAGGCGAGGCTGACACCAGCCTGACACCATCATGATGTGAGGCTGACACCAGACTGACCCCATCACGTGGTGAGGCTGACACCAGACTGACCCCATCACGAGGCGAGGCTGACACCAGACTGACCCCATCACGAGGCGAGGCTGACACCAGACTGACCCCATCACGAGGCGAGGCTGACACCAGACTGACCCCATCACGAGGCGAGGCTGACACCAGACTGACCCCATCACGAGGCGAGGCTGACACCAGACTGAAACCATCACGATGTGAGGCTGACACCAGACTTACCCCATCACGAGTCGAGGCTGACACCAGACTGACCCCATCACGAGGCGAGGCTGACACCAGACTGACACCATCACGAGTAGAGACTGACACCTGACTGACACCATCACGAGGCGAGGCTGACACCAGACTGACACCATCATGATGTGAGGCTGACACCAGACTGACCTCATCACGAGGCGAGGCTGACACCAGACTGACACCATCACGAGGCGAGGCTGACACCAGACTGTCACCATCATGATGTGAGGCTGACACCAGACTGACCCCATCACTAGGCGAGGCTGACACCAGACTTACCCCATCACGAGGTGAGGCTGACACCAGACTGACACCATCACGAGGCGAGGCTGACACCAGACTGACCCCATCATGATGTGAGGCTGACACTAGACTAACACCATCACTAGGCGAGACTGACACCAGACTGACCCCGTCACGAGGCGAGGCTGACACCAGACTGACCCCGTCACGGGGCGAGGCTGACACCAGACTGACCCCATCACGAGGCGAGGCTGACACCAGACTGACGCCATCACGAGGCGAGACTGACACAGGACTGACCCCATCACGGGGCGAGGCTGACACCAGACAGACCCCATCACGAGGCGAGGCTGACACCAGACTGACACCATCACGAGACGTGGCTGACACCAGACTGACCCCATCATGATGTGAGGCTGACACCAGACTGACCCCATCACTAGGCGAGGCTGACACCAGACTGACCCCATCACGAGGCGAGGCTGACACCAGACTGACCCCATCATGATGTGAGGCTGACACCAGACTGACCCCATCACGGGGCGAGGCTGACACCAGACTAACCCCATCACGAGGCGAGACTGACACCAGACTGACCCCATCACGAGGCGAGACTGACACCAGACTGACCCCATCATGATGTGAGGCTGACACCAGACTGACCCCATCACGAGGCGATGCTGACACCAGACTGACCCCATCACGAGGCGAGACTGACACCAGACTGACCCCATCACAAGGCGAGACTGACACCAGACTGACCCCATCACGAGGCGAGGCTGACACCATACTGATCCCATCACGAGGCGAGGCTGACACCAGACTGACCCCATCACTAGGCGATGCTGACACCAGACTGACCCCATCACGAGGCGAGGCTGACACCAGACTGACCCCATCACGAGGCGAGACTGACACCAGACTGACCCCATCACGAGGCGAGACTGACACCAGACTGACCCCATCACGAGGCGAGGCTGACACCAGACTGATCCCATCACGAAGCGAGGCTGACACCAGACTGACCCCATCACTAGGCGAGGCTGACACCAGACTGACACCATCACGAGTAGAGACTGACTCCAGACTGACACCATCACGAGGCGAGGCTGACACCAGACTGACACCATCATGATGTGAGGCTGACACCAGACTGACCTCATCACGAGGCGAGGCTGACACCAGACTGACACCATCACGAGGCGAGGCTGACACCAGACTGTCACCATCATGATGTGAGGCTGACACCAGACTGACCCCATCACTAGGCGAGGCTGACACCAGACTTACCCCATCACGAGGCGAGGCTGACACCAGACTGACACCATCACGAGGCGAGGCTGACACCAGACTGACCCCATCATGATGTGAGGCTGACACTAGACTGACACCATCACTAGGCGAGGCTGACACCAGACTGACCCCGTCACGGGGCGAGGCTGACACCAGACTGACCCCATCACGAGGCGAGGCTGACACCAGACTGACGCCATCACGAGGCGAGACAGACACAGGACTGACCCCATCACGGGGCGAGGCTGACACCAGACTGACCCCATCACGAGGCGAGGCTGACACCAGACTGACACCATCACGAGACGTGGCTGACACCAGACTGACCCCATCATGATGTGAGGCTGACACCAGACTGACCCCATCACTAGGCGAGGCTGACACCAGACTGACCCCATCACGAGGCGAGGCTGACACCAGACTGACCCCATCACGAGGCGAGGCTGACACCAGACTGACCCCATCATGATGTGAGGCTGACACCAGACTGACCACATCACTAGGCGAGGCTGACACCAGTCTGACCCCATCACGAGGCGAGGCTGACACCAGACTGACCCCATCATGATGTGAGGCTGACACCAGACTGACCACATCACTAGGCGAGGCTGACACCAGACTGACCCCATCACGAGGCGAGGCTGACACCAGACTGACCCCATCACGAGGCGAGGCTGACACCAGTCTGACCCCATCACGAGGCGAGGCTGACACCAGTCTGACCCCATCACTAGGCGAGGCTGACACCAGACTGACCCCATCACGAGGCGAGGCTGACACCAGACTGACCCCATCACGAGGCGAGGCTGACACCAGACTGACCCCGTCACGAGGCGAGGCTGACACCAGACTGACCCCGTCACGAGGCGAGGCTGACACCAGACTGACCCCGTCACGGGGCGAGGCTGACACCAGACTGACCCCATCACGAGGCGAGGCTGACACCAGACTGACGCCATCACGAGGCGAGACTGACACAGGACTGACCCCATCACGGGGCGAGGCTGACACCAGACTGACCCCATCACGAGGCGAGGCTGACACCAGACTGACCCCATCACGAGACGAGGCTGACACCAGACTGACCCCATCATGATGTGAGGCTGACACCAGACTGACCACATCACTAGGCGAGGCTGACACCAGACTGACCCCATCACGAGGCGAGGCTGACACCAGACTGACACCATCACGAGGCGAGGCTGACACCAGTCTGACCCCATCACGAGATGAGGCTGACACCAGACTGACCCCATCACTAGGCGAGGCTGACACCAGACTGACCCCATCACTAGGCGAGGCTGACACCAGACTGACCCCATCACGAGGCGAGGCTGACACCAGACTGACCCCATCACGAAAAGAGGCTGACACCAGACTGACCCCATCACGAAAAGAGGCTGACACCAGACTGACCCCATCACGAAAAGAGGCTGACACCAGACTGACACCATCACAAGGCGAAGCTGACACAAGATTGACAAAATCATGATGTGAGGCTGACACCAGACTGACCCCGTCACGGGGCGAGGCTGACACCAGACTGACCCCATCACGGGGCGAGGCTGACAAAAGACTGACCCCATCACGAGACGAGACTGACACCAGACTGACCCCATCAAGAGGCGAGGCTGACACCAGACTGACAACATCACGAGGCGAGGCTGAAACCAGACTGACCCCGTCACGAGGCAAGGCTGACACCAGACTGACCCAATCACTAGGCGAGGCTGACACCAGACTGACACCATCACGAGGCGAGGCTGACACCAGACTGACCCCATCACGAGGCGAGACTGACACAGGACTGACCCCATCACGAGGCGAGGCTGACACCAGACTGACACCATCATGATGTGAGGCTGACACCAGACTGACCCCATCACGGGGCGAGGCTGACACCAGACTAACCCCATCACGAGGCGAGACTGACACAAGACTGACCCCATCACGAGGCGAGACTGACAACAGACTGACCCCATCATGATGTGAGGCTGACACCAGACTGACCCCATCACGAGGCGATGCTGACACCAGACTGACCCCATCACGAGGCGAGACTGACACCAGACTGACCCCATCACAAGGCGAGACTGACACCAGACTGACCCCATCACGAGGCGAGGCTGACACCATACTGATCCCATCACGATGTGAGGCTGACACCAGACTGACACCATCACGAGGCGAGACTGACACCAGACTGACACCATCACGAGGCGAGACTGACACCAGACTGACACCATCACGAGGCGAGGCTGACACCAGACTGACCCCATCACGAGGCGAGGCTGACACCAGACTGATACCATCACGAGGCGAGACTGACACCAGACTGACACCATCACGAGGCGAGGCTGACACCAGACTGACCCCATCAAGAGGCGAGGCTGACACCAGACTGACCCCATCACGAGGCGAGGCTGACACCTGACTGACACCATCATGATGTGAGGCTGACACCAGACTGACCCCGTCACGAGGCGAGGCTGACACCAGACTGACCCCATCACGAGGCGAGACTGACACCAGACTGACACCATCACTAGGCGAGACTGACACCAGACTGACCCAGTCACGAGGCGAGGCTGACACTAGACTGACCCCATCACGAGGCGAGACTGACACCAGACTGACCCCATCATGATGTGAGGCTGACATTAGACTGAGCCCATCACGAGGCGAGGCTGACAGCAGACTGACCCCATCACTAGGCGAGGCTGACACCAGACTGACCCCATCACGAGACGAGACTGACACCAGACTGACCCCATCAAGAGGCGAGGCTGACACCAGACTGACCCCATCACGAGACGAGACTGACACCAGACTGACCCCATCACGAGGCGAGGCTGACACCAGACTGGCCCCATCACGAGGCGAGACTGACACCGGACTGACCCCATCACGGGGCGAAGCTGACACCAGACTGACCCCATCACGAGACGAGGCTGACACCAGACTGACACCATCACGAGGCGTGGCTGACACCAGACTGACCCCATCATGATGTGAGGCTGGCACCAGACTGACCCCATCACGAAGTGAGGCTGACACCAGACTGACCCCATCACGAGGCGAGGCTGACACCAGACTGACCCCATCATGAGGCGAGGCTGACACCAGACTGACCCCATCATGATGTGAGGCTGACACCAGACTGACCCCATCGCGAGGCAAGGCTGACACCAGACTGACACCATCACGATGTGAGGCTGACACCAGACTGACCTCATCACGAGGCGAGGCTGACACCAGACTGACCCCATCACGAGGTGAGGCTGACACCAGACTGACCCCATCACGAGGCGAGGCTGACACCAGACTGACCCCATCACGAGGTGAGGCTGACACCAGACTGACACCATCACGAGGCGAAGCTGACACCAGACTGACACCATCACGAGGCGATGCTGACACCAGACTGCCCCCATCACTAGGCGAGGCTGACACCAGACTGACCCCTTCATGATGTGAGGTTGACACCAGACTGACCCCATCACTAGGCGAGGCTGACACCAGACTGACCCCATCATGAGGCGAGGCTGACACCAGACTGACACCATCACGAGGCGAGGCTGACACCAGACTGACACCATCATGATGTGAGGCTGACACCAGACTGACCCCATCACGAGGCGAGGCTGACACCAGACTGACCCCATCATGAGGCGAGGCTGACACCAGACTGACACCATCATGATGTGAGGCTGACACCAGACTGACCTCATCATGAGGCGGGGCTGACACCAGACGGACACCATAACGAGGCGAGACTGAAACCAGACTGACACCATCACGAGGCGAGGCTGACACCAGACTGACCCCATCACGAGGCGAGGCTGACACCAGACTGACACCATCATGAGGTGAGGCTGACACCAGACTGAACCCATCACGAGGCGAGACTGACACCAGACTGACCCCATCTCGAGGCGAGGCTGACACCAGACTGACACCATCATGATGTGAGGCTGACACCAGACTGACCTCATCACGAGGCGAGGCTGACACCAGACTGACACCATCACGAGGCGAGGCTGACACCAGACTGACAACATCATGATGTGAGGCTGACACCATACTGACCCCATCACGAGGCGAGGGTGACACCAGACTGACCCTATCACGAGGCGAGGCTTACACCAGACTGACCCCATCACGAGGCGAGTCTGACACCAGACTGACCCCATCACGAGGAGAGGCTGACACCAGCCTGACACCATCATTATGTGAGGCTGACACCAGACTGACCCCATCACGTGTGAGGCTGACACCAGACTGACCCCATCACGAGGCGAGGCTGACACCAGACTGACCCCATCACGAGGCGAGGCTGACACCAGACTGACCCCATCACGAGGCGAGGCTGACACCAGACTGACCCCATCACGAGGCGAGGCTGACACCAGACTGACACCATCATGATGTGAGGCTGACACCAGACTGACCTCATCACGAGGCGAGGCTGACACCAGACTGACCCCATCAAGAGGCGAGGCTGACACCAGACTGACCCCATCATGAGGTGAGGCTGACACCAGACTGACACCATCATGATGTGAGGCTGACACCAGACTGACCCCATCACGAGGTGAGGCTGACACCAGACTGACCCCATCACGAGGTGAGGCTGACACCAGACTGACACCATCATGATGTGAGGCTGACACCAGACTGACCTCATCATGAGGCGAGGCTGAAACCAGACTGACCCCATCACGAGGTGAGGCTGACACCAGACTGACACCATCACGAGGCGATGCTGACACCAGACTGACCCCATCACTAGGCGTGGCTGACACCTGACTGACACCATCATGATGTGAGGCTGACACCAGACTGACCCCATCACGAGGAGAGACTGACACCAGACTGACCCCATCACGAGGCGAGACTGACACCAGACTGACCCCATCACGAGGCGAGACTGACACCAGACTGACACCATCACGAGGCGAGACTGACACCAGACTGACCCCCTCACGAGGCGAGGCTGACACCAGACTGACCCCATTACGAGGCGAGGCTGACACCAGACTGACCCCATTACGAGGCGGGGCTGACACCAGACTGACCCCATCACGAGGCGAGGCTGACACCAGACTGACACCATCAGGAGGCGAGGCTGACACCAGACTGACCCCATCACGAGGCGAGGCTGACACCAGACTGACCCCATCACGAGGCGAGGCTGACACCAGACTGACACCATCACGAGGCGAGGCTGACACCAGACTGACACCATCATGATGTGAGGCTGACATCAGACTGACCCCATCACGAGGCGAGACTGACACCAGACTGACCCCATCACGAGGCGAGGCTGACACCAGACTGACACCATCATGATGTGAGGCTGACACCAGACTGACCCCATCACGAGGTGAGGCTGACACCAGACTGACCCCATCACGAGGCGAGGCTGACACCAGACTGACACCATCATGATGTGAGGCTGACACCATACTGACCCCATCACGAGGCGAGGGTGACACCAGACTGACCCTATCACGAGGCGAGGCTTACACCAGACTGACCCCATCACGAGGCGAGGCTGACACCAGACTGACCCCATCACGAGGAGAGGCTGACACCAGCCTGACACCATCATTATGTGAGGCTGACACCAGACTGACCCCATCACGTGTGAGGCTGACACCAGACTGACCCCATCACGAGGCGAGGCTGACACCAGACTGACCCCATCACGAGGCGAGGCTGACACCAGACTGACCCCATCACGAGGCGAGGCTGACACCAGACTGACACCATCATGATGTGAGGCTGACACCAGACTGACCTCATCACGAGGCGAGGCTGACACCAGACTGACCCCATCACGAGGCGAGGCTGACACCAGACTGACCCCATCATGAGGTGAGGCTGACACCAGACTGACACCATCATGATGTGAGGCTGACACCAGACTGACCCCATCACGAGGTGAGGCTGACACCAGACTGACACCATCACGAGGCGAGGCTGACACCAGACTGACACCATCACGAGGCAAGGCTGACGCCAGACTGACCCCATCGCGAGGCGAGGCTGACACCTGACTGACACCATCACGATGTGAGGCTGACACCAGACTGACCCCATCACGAGGCGAGGCTGACACCAGACTGACACCATCACGAGGCGATGCTGACACCAGACTTACCCCATCACTAGGCGAGGCTGACACCAGACTGACCCCATCACGAGGCGGGGCTGACACCAGACTGACCCCATCACGAGGCGAGGCTGACACCAGACTGACCCCATCACTAGGCGAGGCTGACACCAGACTGACCCCATCAAGATGCGAGGCTGACACCAGACTGACCCCATCACGAGGCGAGGCTGACACCAGACTGACCCCATCACGAGGCGAGACTGACACCGGACTGACCCCATCACGAGGTGAGGCTGACACCAGACTGACACCATCATGATGTGAGGCTGACACCAGACTGACCCCATCGCGAGGCGAGGCTGACACCAGACTGACACCATCATGATGTGAGGCTGACACCAGACTGACCTCATCACGAGGCGAGGCTGAAACCAGACTGACCCCATCACGAGGTGAGGCTGACACCAGACTGACACCATCACGAGGCGATGCTGACACCAGACTGACCCCATCACTAGGCGTGGCTGACACCTGACTGGCACCATCATGATGTGAGGCTGACACCAGACTGACCCCATCACGAGGAGAGACTGACACCAGACTGACCCCATCACGAGGCGAGACTGACACCAGACTGACCCCATCACGAGGCGAGACTGACACCAGACTGACACCATCACGAGGCGAGACTGACACCAGACTGACCCCCTCACGAGGCGAGGCTGACACCAGACTGACCCCATTACGAAGCGAGGCTGACACCAGACTGACCCCATTACGAGGCGGGGCTGACACCAGACTGACCCCATCACGAGGCGAGGCTGACACCAGACTGACACCATCAGGAGGCGAGGCTGACACCAGACTGACCCCATCACGAGGCGAGGCTGACACCAGACTGACCCCATCACGAGGCGAGGCTGACACCAGACTGACACCATCACGAGGCGAGGCTGACACCAGACTGACACCATCATGATGTGAGGCTGACATCAGACTGACCCCATCACGAGGCGAGACTGACACCAGACTGACCCCATCACGAGGCGAGGCTGACACCAGACTGACACCATCATGATGTGAGGCTGACACCAGACTGACCCCATCACGAGGTGAGGCTGACACCAGACTGACCCCATCACGAGGCGAGGCTGACACCAGACTGACCCCATCATGAGGCGAGGCTGACACCAGACTGACACCATCATGATGTGAGACTGACACCAGACTGACCCCATCCTGAGGCGATGCTGACACCAGACTGACACCATCATGATGTGAGGCTGAATCCAGACTGACCTCATCACGAGGCGAGACTGACACCAGACTGACCCCATCACGAGGCGAGACTGACACCAGACTGACCTCATCACGAGGCGAGACTGACACCAGACTGACCCCATCACGAGGCGAGACTGACACCAGACTGACCCCATATCGAGGCGAGGCTGACACCAGACTGACCCCATCACGAGGCGAGGCTGACACCAGACTGACACCATAACGAGGCGAGGCTGACACCAGACTGACACCATCATGATGTGAGGCTGACACCAGACTGACCCCATCACCCATCACGAGTCGAGACTGACAGCAGACTGACCCCATCACGAGGCGAGACTGACACCAGACTGACCCCATCACGAGGCGAGGCTGACACCAGACTGACCCCATCACGGGGCGAGGCTGACACCAGACTGACCCCAGTACGAGGCGAGACTGACACCAGACTGACCCCATCATGAGGCGAGACTGACACCAGACTGACCCCATCACGAGGCGAGACTGAAACCAGACTGACCCCATGATGATGTGAGGCTGACACCAGACTGACCCCATCACGTTGCGAGGCTGACACCAGACTGACCCCATCACGAGGCGAGACTGACACCAGACTGACCCCATCACGAGGCGAGACTGACACCAGACTGACCCCATCATGATGTGAGGCTGACACCAGACTGACCCCATCACGAGTCGAGGCTGACACCTGACTGACACCATCATGATGTGAGGCTGACACCAGACTGACCCCATCACGAGGCGAGGCTGACACCAGACTGACCCCATCACGAGGCGAGGCTGACACCAGACTGACCCCATCACGAGGTGAGGCTGACACCAGACTGCCCCCATCACTAGGCGAGGCTGACACCAGACTGACCCCTTCATGATGTGAGGCTGACACCAGACTGACACCATCACGAGGCGATGCTGACACCAGACTGCCCCCATCACTAGGCGAGGCTGACACCAGACTGACCCCTTCATGATGTGAGGTTGACACCAGACTGACCCCATCACTAGGCGAGGCTGACACCAGACTGACCCCATCATGAGGCGAGGCTGACACCAGACTGACACCATCATGATGTGAGGCTGAATCCAGACTGACCTCATCACGAGGCGAGACTGACACCAGACTGACCCCATCACGAGGCGAGACTGACACCAGACTGACCCCATATCGAGGCGAGGCTGACACCAGACTGACCCCATCACGATGTGAGGCTGACACCAGACTGACCCCATCACGAGGCGAGGCTGACACCAGACTGACCCCATCACGAGGCGAGGCTGACACCAGACTGACCCCATCACGAGGCAAAGGTGACACCAGACTGACCCCATCACGAGGCGAGGCTGACACCAGACTGACCCCATCACGAGGCGAGGCTGATACCAGACTGACACCATCATGATGTGAGACTGACACCAGACTGACAACATCATGAGGCGAGGCTGACACCAGACTGACACCATAATGATGTGAGGCTGACACCAGACTGACCCCATCACGTGGTGAGGCTGACACCAGACTGACACCATCACGAGGCGAGGCTGACACCAGACTGACACCATCACGAGGCAAGGCTGACGCCAGACTGACCCCATCGCGAGGCGAGGCTGACACCTGACTGACACCATCACGATGTGAGGCTGACACCAGACTGACCCCATCACGAGGCGAGGCTGACACCAGACTGACCCCATCACGAGGCGAGGCTGACACCAGACTGACCCCATCACGAGGCAAAGGTGACACCAGACTGACCCCATCACGAGGCGAGGCTGACACCAGACTGACCCCATCACGAGGCGAGGCTGATACCAGACTGACACCATCATGATGTGAGACTGACACCAGACTGACAACATCATGAGGCGAGGCTGACACCAGACTGACACCATAATGATGTGAGGCTGACACCAGACTGACCCCATCACGTGGTGAGGCTGACACCAGACTGACCCCATCACGAGGCGAGGCTGACACCAGACTGACCCCATCACGAGGCGAGGCTGACTCCAGACTGACCCCATCACGAGGCGAGGCTGACACCAGACTGACCCCATCACGAGGCGAGGCTGACACCAGACTGACCCCATCACGAGGCGAGGCTGACACCAGACTGACACCATCACGAGTCGAGACTGACACCAGACTGACACCATCATGATGTGAGGCTGACACCAGACTGACCTCATCACGAGGCGAGGCTGACACCAGACTGACACCATCACGAGGCGAGGCTGACACCAGACTGTCACCATCATGATGTGAGGCTGACACCAGACTGACCCCATCACGAGGCGAGACTGACACCAGACTGACCCCATCACGAGGCGAGGCTGACAACAGACTGACCCCATCACGAGGCGAGGCTGACACCAGACTGACCCCATCACGAGTTGAGGCTGACACCAGACTGACCCCATCACGAGGCGAGGCTGACACCAGACTGACCCCATCACGAGGCGAGGCTGACATCAGACTGACACCATCACGAGGCGAGGCTGACACCAGACTGACACCATCACGAGTCGAGACTGACACCAGACTGACCCCATCATGATGTGAGGCTGACACTAGACTGACACCATCACTAGGCGAGGCTGACACCAGACTGACACCATCATGATGTGAGGCTGACACCAGATTGACCCCATCACGAGGCGAGGGTGACACCAGACTGACCCTTTCACTAGGCGAGGCTGACACCAGACTGACACCATCACGAGGCGAGGCTGACACCAGACTGACCCCATCACGAGGCGAGGCTGACACCAGACTGACCCCATCACGAGGCAAGGCTAACACCAGACTGACCCCATCACGAGGCGAGTTTGACACCAGACTGACCCAATCACAAGGCGAGGCTGACACCAGACTGACACCATCACGAGGCGAGGCTGACACCAGACTGACCACATTACGAGGCGAGGCTGACACCAGACTGACCCCATCATGATGTGAGGCTGACACCAGTCTGACCCCATCACAAGGCGAGGCTGACACCAGACTGACCCCATCACGAGGCGAGGCTGACACCAGACTGACCCCATCACGAGGCTGACACCAGACTGACCCCGTCACGGGGCGAGGCTAACACCAGACTGACCCCATCACGAGGCGAGGCTGACACCAGACTGACACCATCACGAGGCGAGGCTGACACCAGACTGACACCATCATAATGTGAGGCTGACACCAGACTGACCCCATCACGAGGCGAGGCTGACACCAGACTGACACCATCACGAGGCGAGGCTGACACCAGACTGACACCATCATAATGTGAGGCTGACACCAGAATGACCCCATCATGAGGCGAGACTGACACCAGACTGACCCCATCACGAGGCGAGACTGACACCAGACTGACCCCATCACGAGGCGAGACTGACACCAGACTGACCCCATCACGAGGCGACGCTGACACCAGACTGACCCCATCACGAGGCGAGACTGACACCAGACTGACCCCATCACGAGGCGAGACTGACACCAGACTGACACCATCATGATGTGAGGCTGACACCAGACTGACCCCATCATGAGGCGAGACTGACACCAGACGGACACCATCACGAGGTGAGGCTGACACCAGACTGACACCATCACGAGGCGAGGCTGACACCAGACTGACACCATCATGATGTGAGGCTGACACCAGACTGACCCCATCATGAGGCGAGACTGACACCAGACTGACCCCATCACGAGGCGAGGCTGACACCAGACTGACCCCATCACGAGGCGAGGCTGACACCAGACTGACCCCATTACGAGGCGAGACTGACACCAGACTGACCCCATCACGAGGCGAGGCTGACACCAGACTGACACCATCATGATGTGAGGCTGACACCAGACTGACCCCATCACGAGGCGAGGCTGACACCAGACTGACCCCATCACGAGGCGAGGCTGACACCAGACTGACACCATCACGAGACGTGGCTGACACCAGACTGACCCCATCATGATGTGAGGCTGACACCAGACTGACCCCATCACTAGGCGAGGATGACACCAGATTGACCCCATCACGAGGCGAGGCTGACACCAGACTGACACCATCACGAGGCGAGGCTGACACCAGACTGACCCCATCACGAGGCGAGGCTGACACCAGACTGACACCATCACGAGACGTGGCTGACACCAGACTGACCCCATCATGATGTGAGGCTGACACCAGACTGACCCCATCACTAGGCGAGGCTGACACCAGACTGACCCCATCACGAGGCGAGGCTGACACCAGACTGACCCCATCACTAGGCGAGGCTGACACCAGACTGACCCCATCACGAGGCGAGGCTGACACCAGACTGACCCCATCACGAGGCGAGGCTGACACCAGACTGACCACATCACGAGGCGAGGCTGACACCAGACTGACCCCATCACGAAGCGAGGCTGACACCAGACTGACCCCATCAAGAGCCGAGGCTGACACCAGACTGACCCCATCACGAGGCGAGGCTGAAACCAGACTGAACCCGTCACGAGGCAAGGCTGACACCAGACTGACCCAATCACAAGGCGAGGCTGACACCAGACTGACACCATCATGATGTGAGGCTGACACCAGACTGACCCCATCACGAGGCGAGGCTGACACCAGACTGACCCTATCACTAGGCGAGGCTTATACCAGACTGACACCATCTCGAGGCGAGGCTGACACCAGACTGACCACATAACGAGGCGAGGCTGACACCAGACTGACCCCATCATGATGTGAGGCTGACACCAGTCTGACCCCATCACAAGGCGAGGCTGACACCAGACTGACCCCATCACGAGGCGAGGCTGACACCAGACTGACCCCATCACGAGGCGAGGCTGACACCAGACTGACCCCGTCACGGGGCGAGGCTAACACCAGACTGACCCCATCACGAGGCGAGGCTGACACCAGACTGAACCCATCACGAGGCGAGGCTGACACCAGACTGACCCCATCACGAGGCGAGGCTTACACCAGACTGACACCATCACGAGGCGAGGCTTACACCAGACTGACCCCATCAAGAGGCGAGACTGACACCAGACTGACCCCATCACAAGGCGAGGCTGACACCAGACTGACCCAATCACAAGGCGAGGCTGAAACCAGACTGACACCATCACGAGGCGAGGCTGACACCAGACTGACCCCATTACGAGGCGAGGCTGACACCAGACTGACAGCATCACGATGTGAGGCTGAAACCAGACTGACCCCATCAAGAGGCGAGACTGACACCAGACTGACCCCATCACGAGGCGAGGCTGACACCAGACTGAACCCATCACGAGGCGAGGCTGACACCAGACTGACCCCATCACGAGGCGAGGCTGACACCAGACTGACCCCATCACGAGGCGAGGCTGACACCAGACTGACCCCATCACGAGGCGAGGCTGACACCAGACTGACACCATCACGATGTGAGGCTTACACCAGACTGACACCATCACGAGGCGAGGCTTACACCAGACTGACCCCATCAAGAGGCGAGACTGACACCAGACTGACCCCATCACAAGGCGAGGCTGACACCAGACTGACCCCATCACGAGGCGAGGCTGACACCAGACTGACCCCATCACGAGGCGAGGCTGACACCAGACTGACACCATCATGATGTGAGGCTGACACTAGACTGACCCCATCACGAGGCGAGGCTGACACCAGACTGACCCTATCACTAGGCGAGGCTTAAACCAGACTGACACCATCTCGAGGCGAGGCTGACACCAGACTGACCACATAACGAGGCGAGGCTGACACCAGACTGACCCCATCATGATGTGAGGCTGACACCAGTCTGACCCCATCACGAGGCGAGGCTGACACCAGACTGACACCATCACGAGACGTGGCTGACACCAGACTGACACCATCACGATGTGAGGCTTACACCAGACTGACACCATCACGAGGCGAGACTGACACCAGACTGACACCATCACGATGTGAGGCTTACACCAGACTGACACCATCACGAGGCGAGGCTGACACCAGACTGACACCATCACGAGTCGAGACTGACACCAGACTGACCCCATCATGATGTGAGGCTGACACTAGACTGACACCATCACGAGGTGAGGCTGACACCAGACTGACCCCATCACGAGGCAAGGCTAACACCAGACTGACCCCATCACGAGGCGAGTTTGACACCAGATTGACCCAATCACAAGGCGAGGCTGACACCAGACTGACACCATCACGAGTTGAGGCTGACACCAGACTGACCCCATCATGATGTGAGGCTGACACCAGACTGACCCCATCACTAGGCGAGGCTGACACCAGACTGACCCCATCATGATTTGAGGCTGACACCAGACTGACCCCATCACTAGGCGAGGCTGACACCAGACTGACCCCATCACGAGGCGAGGCTGACACCAGACTGACACCATCACGAGGCGAGACTGACACCAGACTGACCCCATCACGAGGCGAGACTGACACCAGACTGACCCCATCACGAGGCGAGGCTGACACCAGACTGACCCCATCACTAGGCGAGGCTGACACCAGACTGACCCCATCACGAGGCGAGGCTGACACCAGACGGACACCATCACGAGGTGAGGCTGACACCAGACTGACACCATCAGGAGGCGAGGCTGACACCAGACTGACACCATCATGATGTGAGGCTGACACCAGACTGACCCCATCATGAGGCGAGACTGACACCAGACGGACACCATCACGAGGTGAGGCTGACACCAGACTGACACCATCATGATGTGAGGCTGACACCAGACTGACCCCATCACGAGGCGAGGCTGACACCAGACGGACACCATCACGAGGTGAGGCTGACACCAGACTGACACCATCAGGAGGCGAGGCTGACACCAGACTGACACCATCATGATGTGAGGCTGACACCAGACTGACCCCATCATGAGGCGAGACTGACACCAGACGGACACCATCACGAGGTGAGGCTGACACCAGACTGACACCATCATGATGTGAGGCTGACACCAGACTGACCCCATCATGAGGCGAGACTGACACCAGACTGACCCCATCACGAGGCGAGGCTGACAGCAGACTGACCCCATCACGAGGCGAGGCTGACACCAGACTGACCCCATTACGAGGCGAGGCTGACACCAGACTGACACCATCACGAGGGGAGGCTGACACCAGACTGACACCATCACGAGGCGAGGCTGACACCAGACTGACCCCATCACGAGGCAAGGCTGACACCAGACTGACACCAACATGATGTGAGACTGACACAAGACTGACCCCATCACGAGGCGAGGCAGACACCAGACTGATCCAATCACGAGGCGAGGCTGACACCAGACTGACCCCATCACGAGGCGAGGCTGACACCTGACTGACACCATCATGATGTGAGGCTGACACCAGACTGACCCCATCACTAGGCAAGGCTGACACCAGACTGACACCATCACGAGGCGAGGCTGACACCAGACTGACCCCATCACGAGGCGAGGCTGACACCAGACTGACACCATCATGATGTGAGGCTGACACCAGACTGACCCCATCACGAGGCGAGGCTGACACCAGACTGACCCTATCACTAGGCGAGGCTGATACCAGACTGACACCATCTCGAGGCGAGGCTGACACCAGACTGACCACATAACGAGGCGAGGCTGACACCAGACTGACCCCATCATGATGTGAGGCTGACACCAGTCTGACCCCATCACGAGGCGAAGCTAACACCAGACTGACCCCATCACGAGGCGAGGCTGACACCAGACTGACCCAATCACGAGGCGAGGCTGACACCAGACTGACCCCATCACGAGGCGAGGCTGACACCAGACTGACCCCATCACGAGGCGAGGCTGACACCAGACTGACCCCATCACGAGGCGAGGCTGACACCAGACTGACCCCATCACGAGGCGAGGCTGACCCCAGACTGACACCATCATGATGTGAGGCTGACACCAGACTGACCCCATCACGAGGCGAGGCTGACACCGGACTGACCCTATCACTAGGCGAGGCTTATACCAGACTGACACCATCTCGAGGCGAGGCTGACACCAGACTGACCACATAACGAGGCGAGGCTGACACCAGACTGACCCCATCATGATGTGAGGCTGACACCAGTCTGACCCCATCACGAGGCGAGGCTGACACCAGACTGACCCCATCACGAGGCGAGGCTGACACCAGACTGACCCCATCACGAGGCGAGGCTGACACCAGACTGACCCCATCACGGGGCGAGGCTAACACCAGACTGACCCCATCACGAGGCGAGGCTGACACCAGACTGACGCCATCACGAGGCGAGACTGACACAGGACTGACCCCATCACGGGGCGAGGCTGACACCAGACTGACCCCATCACGAGACGAGGCTGACACCAGACTGACACCATCACGAGACATGGCTGACACCAGACTGACCCCATCATGATGTGAGGCTGACACCAGACTGACCCCATCACTAGGCAAGGCTGACACCAGACTGACCCCATCAGGAGGCGAGGCTGACACCAGACTGACCCCATCAGGAGGCGAGGCTGACACCAGACTGACACCATAACGATGTGAGGCTGACACGAGACTGACACCATCACGAGGCGAGGCTGACACCAGACTGACCCCATTACGAGGCGAGTCTGACACCAGACTGACCCCATCACGAGGCGAGGCTGACACCAGACTGACCCCATCACGAGGCGAGGCTGACACCAGACTGAACCCATCACGAGGCGAGGCTGACACCAGACTGACCCCATCACGAGGCGAGGCTGACACCAGACTGACCCCATCACGAGGCGAGGCTGACACCAGACTGACCCCATCACGAGGCGAAGCTGACACCAGACTGACCCCATCACGAGGCGAGGCTGACACCAGACTGACACCATCATGATGTGAGGCTGACACCAGACTGACCCCATCACGAGGCGAGGCTGAAACCAGACTGAACCCGTCACGAGGCAAGGTTGACACCAGACTGACCCAATCACAAGGCGAGGCTGAAACCAGACTGACACCATCACGAGGCGAGGCTGACACCAGACTGACCCCATCACGAGGCGAGACTGACACCGGACTGACCCCATCACGAGGCGAGGCTGACACCAGACTGACACCATCATGATGTGAGGCTGACATCAGACTGACCCCATCACGAGGTGAGGCTGACACCAGACTGACTCCATCACGAAGCGAGGCTGACACCAGACTGACCCCATCACGGGGCGAGGCTGACACCAGACTAACCCCATCACGAGGCGAGACTGACACCAGACTGACCCCATCACGAGGCGAGACTGACACCAGACTGACCCCATCATGATGTGAGGCTGACACCAGACTGACCCCATCACGAGGCGAGGCTGACACCAGACTGACCCCATCACGAGGCGAGACTGACACCAGACTGACCCCATCACGAGGCGAGACTGACACCAGACTGACCCCATCACGAGGCGAGGCTGACACCAGACTGACCCCATCATGAGGCGAGGCTGACACCAGACTGACACGATCACGAGGCGAGGCTGACACCAGACTGACCCCATCACTAGGCAAGGCTGACACCAGACTGACCCCATCACGAGGCGAGGCTGACACCAGACTGATCCCATCACGAGGCGAGGCTGACACCAGACTGACCCCATCACTAGGCAAGGCTGACACCAGACTGACCCCATCATGAGGCGAGGCTGACACCAGACTGACACGATCACGAGGCGAGGCTGACACCAGACTGACACCATCATGATGTGAGGCTGACACCAGACTGACCCCATGATGAGGCGAGGCTGACACCAGACTGACATCATCACGAGGCGAGACTGACACCAGACTGACACCATCACGAGGCGAGACTGACACCAGACTGACCCCATCACGATGTGAGGCTGACACCAGACTGACCCCATCACGAGGCGATGCTGACACCAGACTGACCCCATCACGAGGCGAGGCTGACACCAGACTGACCCCTTCATGAGGCGAGACTGACACCAGACTGACCCCATCACGGGACGAGGCTGACAAAAGTCTGACCCCATCACGAGGCGAGACTGACACCAGACTGACCCCATCACGAGGCGAGGCTGACACCAGACTGACCCCATCACGAGGCGAGGCTGACACCAGACTGACACCATCACGAGGCGAGGTTGACACCAGACTGACCCCATCACGAGGCGAGACTGACACCAGACTGACCCCATCACGAGGCGAGGCTGACAACAGACTGACCCCATCACGAGGCGAGGCTGACACCAGTCTGACCCCATCACGAGGCGAGGCTGACACCAGACTGACCCCATCACTAGGCGAGGCTGACACCAGACTGACCCCATCATGAGGCGAGGCTGACACCAGACTGACACGATAACGAGGCGAGGCTGACACCAGACTGACCCCATCACGAGGCGAGACTGACACCAGACTGACCCCATCACGAGGCGAGACTGACACCAGACTGACACCATCACGAGGCGAGGCTGACACCGGACTGATCCCATCACGAGGCGAGGCTGACACCAGACTGACCCCATCACTAGGCAAGGCTGACACCAGACTGACCCCATCATGAGGCGAGGCTGACACCAGACTGACACGATCACGAGGCGAGGCTGACACCAGACTGACCCCATCACTAGGCGAGGCTGACACCAGACTGACCCCATGACGAGGCGAGACTGACACCAGACTGACCCCATCATGTTGTGAGACTGACACCAGACTGACCCCATCACGAGGCGAGGCTGACACCAGACTGATCCCATCACGAGGCGAGGCTGACACCAGACTGACCCCATCACTAGGCGAGGCTGACACCAGACTGACGCCATCACGAGGCGAGACTGACACCAGACTGACGCCATCATGAGGCGAGACTGACACCAGACTGACCCCATCACGGGACGAGGCTGACACCAGACTGACCCCATCACGAGGCGAGACTGACACCAGACTGACACCATCACGAGGCGAGACTGACTCCAGACTGACCCCATCATGATGTGAGGCTGACACCAGACTGACCCCATCACGAGGCGATGCTGACACCAGACTGACCCCATCACGAGGCGAGGCTGACACCAGACTGACCCCATCACGAGGCGAGACTGACACCGGACTGATACCATCACGAGGCGAGGCTGACACCAGAATGACACCATCATGATGTGAGGCTGACACCAGACTGACCCCATCACGAGACGAGACTGACACCAGACTGACCCCATCACGAGGCGAGGCTGACACCACACTGACCCCATCACTAGCGAGGCTGACACCAGACTGACACCATCACGAGGCGAGGCTGACACCAGACTGACCCCATCACTAGCGAGGCTGACACCAGACTGACCCCATCACGAGGCGAGGCTGACACCAGACTGACCCCATCACGAGGCGAGGCTGACACCGGACTGACACCATCACGATGTGAGGCTGACACCAGACTGACCCCATGACGAGGCGAGACTGACACCGGACTGACCCCATCACGAGGCGAGTCTGACACCAGAATGACCCCATCACGAGGCGAGGCTGACACCAGACTGACCCCATCACGAGGCGAGGCTGACACTAGACTGACCCCATCACGAGGCGAGGCTGATACTAGACTGACCCCATCAAGAGGTGAGGCTGACACCAGACTGACACCATCACGATGTGAGGCTGACACCAGACTGACCCCATCATGAGGCGAAGCTGACACCAGACTGACACCATCACGAGGCAAGGCTGACACCAGTCTGACCCCATCACGAGGCGAGACTGACACCAGACTGACCCCATCACGAGGCGATGCTGACACCAGACTGACCCCATCGCGAGGCGAGGCTGACACCAGACTGACCCCATCACGAGGCGAGACTGACACCGGACTGACCCCATCACGAGGTGAGGCTGACACCAGACTGACTCCATTACGAAGCGAGGCTGACACCAGACTGACCCCATCACGAGGCGAGGCTGACACCAGACTGACTCCATCGCGAAGCGAGGCTGACACCAGACTGACCCCATCACGAGGCGAGGCTTACACCAGACTGACCCCATCACGGGGCGAGGCTGACACCAGACTGACCCGATCACGAGGCGAGGCTGACGCCAGACTGACATCATCACGAGGCAAGACTGACACCAGACTGACCACATCATGATGTGAGGCTGACACCAGACTGACCCCATCACTAGGCGAGGCTGACACCAGACAGACCCCATCACGAGGCGAGGCTGACACCAGACTGACACCATCACGAGGCGAGGCTGACACCAGACTGACCCCATCACGATGCGAGGCTGGCACCAGACTGACACCATCACGAGGCGAGACAGACACCAGACTGATCCCATCATGATGTGAGGCTGACACCAGACAGACCCCATCACGAGGCCAGGCTGACACCAGACTGACCCCATCACGAGGCGAGGCTGACACCAGACTGACACCATCACGATCTGAGGCTGACACCAGATTGACCCCATCACGAGGTCAGGCTGACACCAGACTGACCCCATCACGAGGCCAGGCTGACACCAGACTGACCCCATCACGAGGCAAGGCTGACACCAGACTGACACCATCATGATGTGAGGCTAACACCAAACTGACCCCATCACTAGGCGAGGCTGACACCAGACTGACCCCATCACGAGGCGAGGCTGACACCGGACTGACCCCATCACGAGGCAAGGCTGACACCAGACTGACAACATCACAAGGCGAGGCTGACACCAGACTGACCCCATCACGAGCCAAGACTGACACCAGACTGACCCCATCATGAGGCGAAGCTGACACCAGACTGACACCATCACGAGGCGAGACTGACACCAGACTGACCCCATCACGAGGCGAAGCTGACACCAGACTGACCCCATCACGAGGCGAGGCTGACACCAGACTGACACCATCACGAAACGAGGCTGACACCAGACTGACCCCATCACGAGGCGAGGCTGACACCAGACTGACCCCATCACGAGGCGGGGCTGACACCAGACTGACCCCATCACGAGGCGAGGCTGACACCAGACTGACCTCATCACGAGGCGAGGCTTACACCAGACTGACCCCATCACGAGGCGAGGCTGACACCAGACTGACCCCATCACGAGGCGGGGCTGACACCAGACTGACCCCATCACGAGGCGAGGCTGACACCAGACTGACACCATCACGAGGCGAGACTGACTCCAGACTGACCCCATCATGATGTGAGGCTGACACCAGACTGACCCCATCACGAGGCGATGCTGACACCAGACTGACCCCATCACGAGGCGAGGCTGACACCAGACTGACCCCATCACGAGGCGAGACTGACACCGGACTGATACCATCACGAGGCGAGGCTGACACCAGAATGACACCATCATGATGTGAGGCTGACACCAGACTGACCCCATCACGAGACGAGACTGACACCAGACTGACCCCATCACGAGGCGAGGCTGACACCACACTGACCCCATCACTAGCGAGGCTGACACCAGACTGACACCATCACGAGGCGAGGCTGACACCAGACTGACCCCATCACTAGCGAGGCTGACACCAGACTGACCCCATCACGAGGCGAGGCTGACACCAGACTGACCCCATCACGAGGCGAGGCTGACACCGGACTGACACCATCACGATGTGAGGCTGACACCAGACTGACCCCATGACGAGGCGAGACTGACACCGGACTGACCCCATCACGAGGCGAGTCTGACACCAGAATGACCCCATCACGAGGCGAGGCTGACACCAGACTGACCCCATCACGAGGCGAGGCTGACACTAGACTGACCCCATCACGAGGCGAGGCTGATACTAGACTGACCCCATCAAGAGGTGAGGCTGACACCAGACTGACACCATCACGATGTGAGGCTGACACCAGACTGACCCCATCATGAGGCGAAGCTGACACCAGACTGACACCATCACGAGGCAAGGCTGACACCAGTCTGACCCCATCACGAGGCGAGACTGACACCAGACTGACCCCATCACGAGGCGATGCTGACACCAGACTGACCCCATCGCGAGGCGAGGCTGACACCAGACTGACCCCATCACGAGGCGAGACTGACACCGGACTGACCCCATCACGAGGTGAGGCTGACACCAGACTGACTCCATTACGAAGCGAGGCTGACACCAGACTGACCCCATCACGAGGCGAGGCTGACACCAGACTGACTCCATCGCGAAGCGAGGCTGACACCAGACTGACCCCATCACGAGGCGAGGCTTACACCAGACTGACCCCATCACGGGGCGAGGCTGACACCAGACTGACCCGATCACGAGGCGAGGCTGACGCCAGACTGACATCATCACGAGGCAAGACTGACACCAGACTGACCACATCATGATGTGAGGCTGACACCAGACTGACCCCATCACTAGGCGAGGCTGACACCAGACAGACCCCATCACGAGGCGAGGCTGACACCAGACTGACACCATCACGAGGCGAGGCTGACACCAGACTGACCCCATCACGATGCGAGGCTGGCACCAGACTGACACCATCACGAGGCGAGACAGACACCAGACTGATCCCATCATGATGTGAGGCTGACACCAGACAGACCCCATCACGAGGCCAGGCTGACACCAGACTGACCCCATCACGAGGCGAGGCTGACACCAGACTGACACCATCACGATCTGAGGCTGACACCAGATTGACCCCATCACGAGGTCAGGCTGACACCAGACTGACCCCATCACGAGGCCAGGCTGACACCAGACTGACCCCATCACGAGGCAAGGCTGACACCAGACTGACACCATCATGATGTGAGGCTAACACCAAACTGACCCCATCACTAGGCGAGGCTGACACCAGACTGACCCCATCACGAGGCGAGGCTGACACCGGACTGACCCCATCACGAGGCAAGGCTGACACCAGACTGACAACATCACAAGGCGAGGCTGACACCAGACTGACCCCATCACGAGCCAAGACTGACACCAGACTGACCCCATCATGAGGCGAAGCTGACACCAGACTGACACCATCACGAGGCGAGACTGACACCAGACTGACCCCATCACGAGGCGAAGCTGACACCAGACTGACCCCATCACGAGGCGAGGCTGACACCAGACTGACACCATCACGAAACGAGGCTGACACCAGACTGACCCCATCACGAGGCGAGGCTGACACCAGACTGACCCCATCACGAGGCGGGGCTGACACCAGACTGACCCCATCACGAGGCGAGGCTGACACCAGACTGACCTCATCACGAGGCGAGGCTTACACCAGACTGACCCCATCACGAGGCGAGGCTGACACCAGACTGACCCCATCACGAGGCGGGGCTGACACCAGACTGACCCCATCACGAGGCGAGGCTGACACCAGACTGACCCCATCACGAGGAAAGGCTTACACCAGACTGACCCCATCACGGGGCGAGGCTGACACATGACTGACCCGATCACGAGGCGAGGCTGACACCAGACTGACACCATCACGAGGCGAGACTGACACCAGACTGATCCCATCATGATGTGAGGCTGACACCAGACTGACACCATCACGAGGCGAGGCTGACACCAGACTGACCCCATCACTAGCGAGGCTGACACCAGACTGACCCCATCACGAGGCGAGGCTGACACCAGACTGACCCCATCACGAGGCGAGGCTGACACCGGACTGACACCATCACGATGTGAGGCTGACACCAGACTGACCCCATGACGAGGCGAGACTGACACCGGACTGACCCCATCACGAGGCGAGTCTGACACCAGAATGACCCCATCACGAGGCGAGGCTGACACCAGACTGACCCCATCACGAGGCGAGGCTGACACTAGACTGACCCCATCACGAGGCGAGGCTGATACTAGACTGACCCCATCAAGAGGTGAGGCTGACACCAGACTGACACCATCACGATGTGAGGCTGACACCAGACTGACCCCATCATGAGGCGAAGCTGACACCAGACTGACACCATCACGAGGCAAGGCTGACACCAGTCTGACCCCATCACGAGGCGAGACTGACACCAGACTGACCCCATCACGAGGCGATGCTGACACCAGACTGACCCCATCGCGAGGCGAGGCTGACACCAGACTGACCCCATCACGAGGCGAGACTGACACCGGACTGACCCCATCACGAGGTGAGGCTGACACCAGACTGACTCCATTACGAAGCGAGGCTGACACCAGACTGACCCCATCACGAGGCGAGGCTGACACCAGACTGACTCCATCGCGAAGCGAGGCTGACACCAGACTGACCCCATCACGAGGCGAGGCTTACACCAGACTGACCCCATCACGGGGCGAGGCTGACACCAGACTGACCCGATCACGAGGCGAGGCTGACGCCAGACTGACATCATCACGAGGCAAGACTGACACCAGACTGACCACATCATGATGTGAGGCTGACACCAGACTGACCCCATCACTAGGCGAGGCTGACACCAGACAGACCCCATCACGAGGCGAGGCTGACACCAGACTGACACCATCACGAGGCGAGGCTGACACCAGACTGACCCCATCACGATGCGAGGCTGGCACCAGACTGACACCATCACGAGGCGAGACAGACACCAGACTGATCCCATCATGATGTGAGGCTGACACCAGACTGACCCCATCACGAGGCCAGGCTGACACCAGACTGACCCCATCACGAGGCGAGGCTGACACCAGACTGACACCATCACGATCTGAGGCTGACACCAGATTGACCCCATCACGAGGTCAGGCTGACACCAGACTGACCCCATCACGAGGCCAGGCTGACACCAGACTGACCCCATCACGAGGCAAGGCTGACACCAGACTGACACCATCATGATGTGAGGCTAACACCAAACTGACCCCATCACTAGGCGAGGCTGACACCAGACTGACCCCATCACGAGGCGAGACTGACACCGGACTGACCCCATCACGAGGCAAGGCTGACACCAGACTGACAACATCACAAGGCGAGGCTGACACCAGACTGACCCCATCACGAGCCAAGACTGACACCAGACTGACCCCATCATGAGGCGAAGCTGACACCAGACTGACACCATCACGAGGCGAGACTGACACCAGACTGACCCCATCACGAGGCGAAGCTGACACCAGACTGACCCCATCACGAGGCGAGGCTGACACCAGACTGACACCATCACGAAACGAGGCTGACACCAGACTGACCCCATCACGAGGCGGGGCTGACACCAGACTGACCCCATCACGAGGCGAGGCTGACACCAGACTGACCCCATCACGAGGAAAGGCTTACACCAGACTGACCCCATCACGGGGCGAGGCTGACACATGACTGACCCGATCACGAGGCGAGGCTGACACCAGACTGACACCATCACGAGGCGAGACTGACACCAGACTGATCCCATCATGATGTGAGGCTGACACCAGACTGACCCCATCACGAGGCCAGGCTGACACCAGACTGACCCCATCACGAGGCGAGGCTGACACCAGACTGACACCATCACGATCTGAGGCTGACACCAGACTGACCCCATCAAGAGGCGAGGCTGACACCAGACTGACACCATCACGATCTGAGGCTGACACCAGACTGACCCCATCACGAGGCGAGTCTGACACCAGACTGACATCATCACAAGGCGATGCTGACACCAGACTGACCCCATCACGAGCCGAGACTGACACCAGATTGACCCCATCATGAGGCGAAGCTGACACCAGACTGACACCATCACGAGGCGAGACTGACACCAGACTGACCCCATCACGAGGCGAAGCTGACACCAGACTGACCCCATCACGAGGCGAAGCTGACACCAGACTGACCCCATCACGAGGCGAGGCTGACACCAGACTGACACCATCACGAGGCGAGGCTGACACCAGACTGACCCCATCACGAGGCGAGGCTGACACCAGACTGACCCCATCACGAGGCGGGGCTGACACCAGACTGACCACATCACGAGGCGAGGCTGACACCAGACTGACCCCATCACGAGGCGAGGCTTACACCAGACTGACCCCATCACGGGGCGAGGCTGACACATGACTGACCCGATCACGAGGCGAGGCTGACACCAGACTGACACCATCACGAGGCGAGACTGACACCAGACTGACCCCATCATGATGTGAGGCTGACACCAGACTGACCCCATCACGAGGCGAGACTGACACCAGACTGACCCCATCACGAGGCGAAGCTGACACCAGACTGACCCCATCACGAGGCGAGGCTGACACCAGACTGACCAAATCACGAGGCGAGACTGACACCAGACTGACCCCATCACGAGGCGAGGCTGACACCAGACTGACCCCATCACGAGGCGGGGCTGACACCAGACTGACCAAATCACGAGGCGAGACTGACACCAGACTGACCCCATCACGAGGCAAAGCTGACACCAGACTGACCCCATCACGAGGCGAGACTGACACCAGACTGACCCCATCACGAGGCGAGGCTGATGCCAGACTGACACCATCACGAGGCAAGACTGACACCAGACTGACCCCATCATGATGTGAGGCTGACACCAGACTGACCCCATCACTAGGCGAGGCTGACACCAGACAGACCCCATCACGAGGCGAGGCTGACACCAGACTGACACCATCACGAGGCAAGGCTGACACCAGACTGACCCCATCACGAGGCGGGGCTGACACCAGACTGACCCCATCACGAGGCGGGGCTGACACCAGACTGACCCCATCACGAGGCGAGGCTGACACCAGACTGACCCCATCACGAGGCGAGGCTGACACCAGACTGACCCCATCACGAGGCGAGGCTGACACCAGACTGACCCCATCACGAGGCGAGGCTGACACCAGACTGACACCATCACGATGTGAGGCTGACACCAGACTGACCCCATCACGAGGCGAGGCTGACACCAGACTGACACCATCACGATGTGAGGCTGACACCAGACTGAACCCATCACGAGGCGAGGCTGACACCAGACTGACACCATCACGAGGCGAGGCTGACACCAGACTGACACCATCATAATGTGAGGCTGACACCAGACTGACCCCATCACGAGGCGAGACTGACACCAGACTGACCCCATCACGAGGCGAGACTGACACCAGACTGACCCCATCACGAGGCGAGACTGACACCAGACTGACCCCATCACGAGGCGAGGCTGACACCAGACTGACCCAATCACTAGGCGAGGCTGACACCAGACTGACCCCATCACGAGGCGAGGCTGACACCAGACTGACCCCATCACGAGGCGAGGCTGACACCAGACTGTCACCTTCATGATGTGAGGCTGACACCAGACTGACCCCATCACGAGGTGAGGCTGACACCAGACTGACTCCATCACGAAGCGAGGCTGACACCAGACTGACCCCATCACGGGGCGAGGCTGACACCAGACTAACCCCATCACGAGGCGAGGCTGACACCTGACTGACACCATCATGATGTGAGGCTGACACCAGACTGACCCCATCACTAGGCGAGGCTGACACCAGACTGACACCATCATGATGTGAGGCTGACACCAGACTGACCCCATCACGAGGCAAGGCTGACAGCAGACTGACCCTATCACTAGGCGAGGCTGACACCAGACTGACACCATCACGAGGCGAGGCTGACACCAGACTGACCCCATCACGAGGCGAGGCTGACATCAGACTGACACCATCACGAGGCAAGGCTGACACCAGACTGAACCCATCACGAGGCGAGGCTGACACCAGACTGACCCCATCACGAGGCGAGGCTGACACTAGACTGACCCCATCACGAGGCGAGGCTGATACTAGACTGACCCCATCAAGAGGTGAGGCTGACACCAGACTGACACCATCACGATGTGAGGCTGACACCAGACTGACCCCATCATGAGGCGAAGCTGACACCAGACTGACACCATCACGAGGCAAGGCTGACACCAGTCTGACCCCATCACGAGGCGAGACTGACACCAGACTGACCCCATCACGAGGCGATGCTGACACCAGACTGACCCCATCGCGAGGCGAGGCTGACACCAGACTGACCCCATCACGAGGCGAGACTGACACCGGACTGACCCCATCACGAGGTGAGGCTGACACCAGACTGACTCCATTACGAAGCGAGGCTGACACCAGACTGACCCCATCACGAGGCGAGGCTGACACCAGACTGACTCCATCGCGAAGCGAGGCTGACACCAGACTGACCCCATCACGAGGCGAGGCTTACACCAGACTGACCCCATCACGGGGCGAGGCTGACACCAGACTGACCCGATCACGAGGCGAGGCTGACGCCAGACTGACATCATCACGAGGCAAGACTGACACCAGACTGACCACATCATGATGTGAGGCTGACACCAGACTGACCCCATCACTAGGCGAGGCTGACACCAGACAGACCCCATCACGAGGCGAGGCTGACACCAGACTGACACCATCACGAGGCGAGGCTGACACCAGACTGACCCCATCACGATGCGAGGCTGGCACCAGACTGACACCATCACGAGGCGAGACAGACACCAGACTGATCCCATCATGATGTGAGGCTGACACCAGACTGACCCCATCACGAGGCCAGGCTGACACCAGACTGACCCCATCACGAGGCGAGGCTGACACCAGACTGACACCATCACGATCTGAGGCTGACACCAGATTGACCCCATCACGAGGTCAGGCTGACACCAGACTGACCCCATCACGAGGCCAGGCTGACACCAGACTGACCCCATCACGAGGCAAGGCTGACACCAGACTGACACCATCATGATGTGAGGCTAACACCAAACTGACCCCATCACTAGGCGAGGCTGACACCAGACTGACCCCATCACGAGGCGAGACTGACACCGGACTGACCCCATCACGAGGCAAGGCTGACACCAGACTGACAACATCACAAGGCGAGGCTGACACCAGACTGACCCCATCACGAGCCAAGACTGACACCAGACTGACCCCATCATGAGGCGAAGCTGACACCAGACTGACACCATCACGAGGCGAGACTGACACCAGACTGACCCCATCACGAGGCGAAGCTGACACCAGACTGACCCCATCACGAGGCGAGGCTGACACCAGACTGACACCATCACGAAACGAGGCTGACACCAGACTGACCCCATCACGAGGCGAGGCTGACACCAGACTGACCCCATCACGAGGCGGGGCTGACACCAGACTGACCCCATCACGAGGCGAGGCTGACACCAGACTGACCCCATCACGAGGCGAGGCTTACACCAGACTGACCCCATCACGAGGCGAGGCTGACACCAGACTGACCCCATCACGAGGCGGGGCTGACACCAGACTGACCCCATCACGAGGCGAGGCTGACACCAGACTGACCCCATCACGAGGAAAGGCTTAAACCAGACTGACCTTATCACGGGGCGAGGCTGACACATGACTGACCCGATCACGAGGCGAGGCTGACACCAGACTGACACCATCACGAGGCGAGACTGACACCAGACTGATCCCATCATGATGTGAGGCTGACACCAGACTGACCCCATCACGAGGCCAGGCTGACACCAGACTGACCCCATCACGAGGCGAGGCTGACACCAGACTGACACCATCACGATCTGAGGCTGACACCAGACTGACCCCATCAAGAGGCGAGGCTGACACCAGACTGACACCATCACGATCTGAGGCTGACACCAGACTGACCCCATCACGAGGCGAGTCTGACACCAGACTGACATCATCACAAGGCGATGCTGACACCAGACTGACCCCATCACGAGCCGAGACTGACACCAGACTGACCCCATCATGAGGCGAAGCTGACACCAGACTGACACCATCACGAGGCGAGACTGACACCAGACTGACCCCATCACGAGGCGAAGCTGACACCAGACTGACCCCATCACGAGGCGAAGCTGACACCAGACTTACCCCATCACGAGGCGAGGCTGACACCAGACTGACACCATCACGAGGCGAGGCTGACACCAGACTGACCCCATCACGAGGCGAGGCTGACACCAGACTGACCCCATCACGAGGCGGGGCTGACACCAGACTGACCACATCACGAGGCGAGGCTGACACCAGACTGACCCCATCACGAGGCGAGGCTTACACCAGACTGACCCCATCACGGGGCGAGGCTGACACATGACTGACCCGATCACGAGGCGAGGCTGACACCAGACTGACACCATCACGAGGCGAGACTGACACCAGACTGACCCCATCATGATGTGAGGCTGACACCAGACTGACCCCATCACGAGGCGAGACTGACACCAGACTGACCCCATCACGAGGCGAAGCTGACACCAGACTGACCCCATCACGAGGCGAGGCTGACACCAGACTGACCAAATCACGAGGCGAGACTGACACCAGACTGACCCCATCACGAGGCGAGGCTGACACCAGACTGACCCCATCACGAGGCGGGGCTGACACCAGACTGACCAAATCACGAGGCGAGACTGACACCAGACTGACCCCATCACGAGGCAAAGCTGACACCAGACTGACCCCATCACGAGGCGAGACTGACACCAGACTGACCCCATCACGAGGCGAGGCTGATGCCAGACTGACACCATCACGAGGCAAGACTGACACCAGACTGACCCCATCATGATGTGAGGCTGACACCAGACTGACCCCATCACTAGGCGAGGCTGACACCAGACAGACCCCATCACGAGGCGAGGCTGACACCAGACTGACACCATCACGAGGCAAGGCTGACACCAGACTGACCCCATCACGAGGCGGGGCTGACACCAGACTGACCCCATCACGAGGCGGGGCTGACACCAGACTGACCCCATCACGAGGCGAGGCTGACACCAGACTAACCCCATCACGAGGCGAGGCTGACACCAGACTGACCCCATCACGAGGCGAGGCTGACACCAGACTGACCCCATCACGAGGCGAGGCTGACACCAGACTGACACCATCACGATGTGAGGCTGACACCAGACTGACCCCATCACGAGGCGAGGCTGACACCAGACTGACACCATCACGATGTGAGGCTGACACCAGACTGAACCCATCACGAGGCGAGGCTGACACCAGACTGACACCATCACGAGGCGAGGCTGACACCAGACTGACACCATCATAATGTGAGGCTGACACCAGACTGACCCCATCACGAGGCGAGACTGACACCAGACTGACCCCATCACGAGGCGAGACTGACACCAGACTGACCCCATCACGAGGCGAGACTGACACCAGACTGACCCCATCACGAGGCGAGGCTGACACCAGACTGACCCAATCACTAGGGGAGGCTGACACCAGACTGACCCCATCACGAGGCGAGGCTGACACCAGACTGACCCCATCACGAGGCGAGGCTGACACCAGACTGTCACCTTCATGATGTGAGGCTGACACCAGACTGACCCCATCACGAGGTGAGGCTGACACCAGACTGACTCCATCACGAAGCGAGGCTGACACCAGACTGACCCCATCACGGGGCGAGGCTGACACCAGACTAACCCCATCACGAGGCGAGGCTGACACCTGACTGACACCATCATGATGTGAGGCTGACACCAGACTGACCCCATCACGAGGCAAGGCTGACAGCAGACTGACCCTATCACTAGGCGAGGCTGACACCAGACTGACACCATCACGAGGCGAGGCTGACACCAGACTGACCCCATCACGAGGCGAGGCTGACATCAGACTGACACCATCACGAGGCAAGGCTGACACCAGACTGAACCCATCACGAGGCGAGGCTGACACCAGACTGACCCCATCACGAGGTGAGGCTGACACCAGACTGACCCCATCATGATGTGAGGCTGACACCAGACTGACCCCATCACTAGGCGAGGCTGACACCAGACAGACCCCATCACGAGGCGAGGCTGACACTAGACTGACCCCATCACGAGGCGAGGCTGATACTAGACTGACCCCATCAAGAGGTGAGGCTGACACCAGACTGACACCATCACGATGTGAGGCTGACACCAGACTGACCCCATCATGAGGCGAAGCTGACACCAGACTGACACCATCACGAGGCAAGGCTGACACCAGTCTGACCCCATCACGAGGCGAGACTGACACCAGACTGACCCCATCACGAGGCGATGCTGACACCAGACTGACCCCATCGCGAGGCGAGGCTGACACCAGACTGACCCCATCACGAGGCGAGACTGACACCGGACTGACCCCATCACGAGGTGAGGCTGACACCAGACTGACTCCATTACGAAGCGAGGCTGACACCAGACTGACCCCATCACGAGGCGAGGCTGACACCAGACTGACTCCATCGCGAAGCGAGGCTGACACCAGACTGACCCCATCACGAGGCGAGGCTTACACCAGACTGACCCCATCACGGGGCGAGGCTGACACCAGACTGACCCGATCACGAGGCGAGGCTGACGCCAGACTGACATCATCACGAGGCAAGACTGACACCAGACTGACCACATCATGATGTGAGGCTGACACCAGACTGACCCCATCACTAGGCGAGGCTGACACCAGACAGACCCCATCACGAGGCGAGGCTGACACCAGACTGACACCATCACGAGGCGAGGCTGACACCAGACTGACCCCATCACGATGCGAGGCTGGCACCAGACTGACACCATCACGAGGCGAGACAGACACCAGACTGATCCCATCATGATGTGAGGCTGACACCAGACTGACCCCATCACGAGGCCAGGCTGACACCAGACTGACCCCATCACGAGGCGAGGCTGACACCAGACTGACACCATCACGATCTGAGGCTGACACCAGATTGACCCCATCACGAGGTCAGGCTGACACCAGACTGACCCCATCACGAGGCCAGGCTGACACCAGACTGACCCCATCACGAGGCAAGGCTGACACCAGACTGACACCATCATGATGTGAGGCTAACACCAAACTGACCCCATCACTAGGCGAGGCTGACACCAGACTGACCCCATCACGAGGCGAGACTGACACCGGACTGACCCCATCACGAGGCAAGGCTGACACCAGACTGACAACATCACAAGGCGAGGCTGACACCAGACTGACCCCATCACGAGCCAAGACTGACACCAGACTGACCCCATCATGAGGCGAAGCTGACACCAGACTGACACCATCACGAGGCGAGACTGACACCAGACTGACCCCATCACGAGGCGAAGCTGACACCAGACTGACCCCATCACGAGGCGAGGCTGACACCAGACTGACACCATCACGAAACGAGGCTGACACCAGACTGACCCCATCACGAGGCGAGGCTGACACCAGACTGACCCCATCACGAGGCGGGGCTGACACCAGACTGACCCCATCACGAGGCGAGGCTGACACCAGACTGACCCCATCACGAGGCGAGGCTTACACCAGACTGACCCCATCACGAGGCGAGGCTGACACCAGACTGACCCCATCACGAGGCGGGGCTGACACCAGACTGACCCCATCACGAGGCGAGGCTGACACCAGACTGACCCCATCACGAGGAAAGGCTTAAACCAGACTGACCCCATCACGGGGCGAGGCTGACACATGACTGACCCGATCACGAGGCGAGGCTGACACCAGACTGACACCATCACGAGGCGAGACTGACACCAGACTGATCCCATCATGATGTGAGGCTGACACCAGACTGACCCCATCACGAGGCCAGGCTGACACCAGACTGACCCCATCACGAGGCGAGGCTGACACCAGACTGACACCATCACGATCTGAGGCTGACACCAGACTGACCCCATCAAGAGGCGAGGCTGACACCAGACTGACACCATCACGATCT
This sequence comes from Staurois parvus, assembly GCF_062004578.1. Taxonomy (NCBI): domain Eukaryota; kingdom Metazoa; phylum Chordata; class Amphibia; order Anura; family Ranidae; genus Staurois; species Staurois parvus. Next base: position 30,143 of record NW_028320357.1, on the reverse strand, counting down.
GAGGCTGACACCAGACTGACCCCATCACGAGGCGAGTCTGACACCAGACTGACATCATCACAAGGCGATGCTGACACCAGACTGACCCCATCACGAGCCGAGACTGACACCAGACTGACCCCATCATGAGGCGAAGCTGACACCAGACTGACACCATCACGAGGCGAGACTGACACCAGACTGACCCCATCACGAGGCGAAGCTGACACCAGACTGACCCCATCACGAGGCGAAGCTGACACCAGACTTACCCCATCACGAGGCGAGGCTGACACCAGACTGACACCATCACGAGGCGAGGCTGACACCAGACTGACCCCATCACGAGGCGAGGCTGACACCAGACTGACCCCATCACGAGGCGGGGCTGACACCAGACTGACCACATCACGAGGCGAGGCTGACACCAGACTGACCCCATCACGAGGCGAGGCTTACACCAGACTGACCCCATCACGGGGCGAGGCTGACACATGACTGACCCGATCACGAGGCGAGGCTGACACCAGACTGACACCATCACGAGGCGAGACTGACACCAGACTGACCCCATCATGATGTGAGGCTGACACCAGACTGACCCCATCACGAGGCGAGACTGACACCAGACTGACCCCATCACGAGGCGAAGCTGACACCAGACTGACCCCATCACGAGGCGAGGCTGACACCAGACTGACCAAATCACGAGGCGAGACTGACACCAGACTGACCCCATCACGAGGCGAGGCTGACACCAGACTGACCCCATCACGAGGCGGGGCTGACACCAGACTGACCAAATCACGAGGCGAGACTGACACCAGACTGACCCCATCACGAGGCAAAGCTGACACCAGACTGACCCCATCACGAGGCGAGACTGACACCAGACTGACCCCATCACGAGGCGAGGCTGATGCCAGACTGACACCATCACGAGGCAAGACTGACACCAGACTGACCCCATCATGATGTGAGGCTGACACCAGACTGACCCCATCACTAGGCGAGGCTGACACCAGACAGACCCCATCACGAGGCGAGGCTGACACCAGACTGACACCATCACGAGGCAAGGCTGACACCAGACTGACCCCATCACGAGGCGGGGCTGACACCAGACTGACCCCATCACGAGGCGGGGCTGACACCAGACTGACCCCATCACGAGGCGAGGCTGACACCAGACTAACCCCATCACGAGGCGAGGCTGACACCAGACTGACCCCATCACGAGGCGAGGCTGACACCAGACTGACCCCATCACGAGGCGAGGCTGACACCAGACTGACACCATCACGATGTGAGGCTGACACCAGACTGACCCCATCACGAGGCGAGGCTGACACCAGACTGACACCATCACGATGTGAGGCTGACACCAGACTGAACCCATCACGAGGCGAGGCTGACACCAGACTGACACCATCACGAGGCGAGGCTGACACCAGACTGACACCATCATAATGTGAGGCTGACACCAGACTGACCCCATCACGAGGCGAGACTGACACCAGACTGACCCCATCACGAGGCGAGACTGACACCAGACTGACCCCATCACGAGGCGAGACTGACACCAGACTGACCCCATCACGAGGCGAGGCTGACACCAGACTGACCCAATCACTAGGCGAGGCTGACACCAGACTGACCCCATCACGAGGCGAGGCTGACACCAGACTGACCCCATCACGAGGCGAGGCTGACACCAGACTGTCACCTTCATGATGTGAGGCTGACACCAGACTGACCCCATCACGAGGTGAGGCTGACACCAGACTGACTCCATCACGAAGCGAGGCTGACACCAGACTGACCCCATCACGGGGCGAGGCTGACACCAGACTAACCCCATCACGAGGCGAGGCTGACACCTGACTGACACCATCATGATGTGAGGCTGACACCAGACTGACCCCATCACGAGGCAAGGCTGACAGCAGACTGACCCTATCACTAGGCGAGGCTGACACCAGACTGACACCATCACGAGGCGAGGCTGACACCAGACTGACCCCATCACGAGGCGAGGCTGACATCAGACTGACACCATCACGAGGCAAGGCTGACACCAGACTGAACCCATCACGAGGCGAGGCTGACACCAGACTGACCCCATCACGAGGCGAGGCTGACACCAGACTGACCCCATCATGATGTGAGGCTGACACCAGACTGACCCCATCACTAGGCGAGGCTGACACCAGACAGACCCCATCACGAGGCGAGGCTGACACCAGACTGACACCATCACGAGGCAAGGCTGACACCAGACTGACCCCATCACGAGGCGGGGCTGACACCAGACTGACCCCATCACGAGGCGGGGCTGACACCAGACTGACCCCATCACGAGGCGAGGCTGACACCAGACTAACCCCATCACGAGGCGAGGCTGACACCAGACTGACCCCATCACGAGGCGAGGCTGACACCAGACTGACCCCATCACGAGGCGAGGCTGACACCAGACTGACCCCATCACGAGGCGAGGCTGACACCAGACTGTCACCTTCATGATGTGAGGCTGACACCAGACTGACCCCATCACGAGGTGAGGCTGACACCAGACTGACTCCATCACGAAGCGAGGCTGACACCAGACTGACCCCATCACGGGGCGAGGCTGACACCAGACTAACCCCATCACGAGGCGAGGCTGACACCTGACTGACACCATCATGATGTGAGGCTGACACCAGACTGACCCCATCACGAGGCAAGGCTGACAGCAGACTGACCCTATCACTAGGCGAGGCTGACACCAGACTGACACCATCACGAGGCGAGGCTGACACCAGACTGACCCCATCACGAGGCGAGGCTGACATCAGACTGACACCATCACGAGGCAAGGCTGACACCAGACTGAACCCATCACGAGGCGAGGCTGACACCAGACTGACCCCATCACGAGGCGAGGCTGACACCAGACTGACCCCATCAGGAGGTGAGGCTGACACCAGACTGACCCCATCACGAGGCGAGGTTGACACCAGACTGACCCCATCACGAGGCGAGGCTGACACCAGACTGACCCCATCACGAGGTGAGGCTGACACCAGACTGACCCCATCACGAGGCGAGGTTGACACCAGACTGACCCCATCACGAGGCGAGGCTGACACCAGACTGACCCCATCAGGAGGCGAGGCTGACACCAGACTGACACCATCACGATGTGAGGCTGACACGAGACTGACACCATCACGAGGCGAGGCTGACACCAGACTGACCCCATCACGGGGCGAGGCTGACACCAGACTGACCCCATCACGAGGCGAGGCTGACACCAGACTGACCCCATCACGAGGCGAGGCTGACACCAGACTGTCACCTTCATGATGTGAGGCTGACACCAGACTGACCCCATCACGAGGTGAGGCTGACACCAGACTGACCCCATCACGAGGCGAGGCTGACACCAGACTGACCCCATCATGATGTGAGGCTGACACCAGACTGACCCCATCACTAGGCGAGGCTGACACCAGACAGACCCCATCACGAGGCGAGGCTGACACCAGACTGACACCATCACGAGGCAAGGCTGACACCAGACTGACCCCATCACGAGGCGGGGCTGACACCAGACTGACCCCATCACGAGGCGGGGCTGACACCAGACTGACCCCATCACGAGGCGAGGCTGACACCAGACTAACCCCATCACGAGGCGAGGCTGACACCAGACTGACCCCATCACGAGGCGAGGCTGACACCAGACTGACCCCATCACGAGGCGAGGCTGACACCAGACTGACACCATCACGATGTGAGGCTGACACCAGACTGACCCCATCACGAGGCGAGGCTGACACCAGACTGACACCATCACGATGTGAGGCTGACACCAGACTGAACCCATCACGAGGCGAGGCTGACACCAGACTGACACCATCACGAGGCGAGGCTGACACCAGACTGACACCATCATAATGTGAGGCTGACACCAGACTGACCCCATCACGAGGCGAGACTGACACCAGACTGACCCCATCACGAGGCGAGACTGACACCAGACTGACCCCATCACGAGGCGAGACTGACACCAGACTGACCCCATCACGAGGCGAGGCTGACACCAGACTGACCCAATCACTAGGCGAGGCTGACACCAGACTGACCCCATCACGAGGCGAGGCTGACACCAGACTGACCCCATCACGAGGCGAGGCTGACACCAGACTGTCACCTTCATGATGTGAGGCTGACACCAGACTGACCCCATCACGAGGTGAGGCTGACACCAGACTGACTCCATCACGAAGCGAGGCTGACACCAGACTGACCCCATCACGGGGCGAGGCTGACACCAGACTAACCCCATCACGAGGCGAGGCTGACACCTGACTGACACCATCATGATGTGAGGCTGACACCAGACTGACCCCATCACGAGGCAAGGCTGACAGCAGACTGACCCTATCACTAGGCGAGGCTGACACCAGACTGACACCATCACGAGGCGAGGCTGACACCAGACTGACCCCATCACGAGGCGAGGCTGACATCAGACTGACACCATCACGAGGCAAGGCTGACACCAGACTGAACCCATCACGAGGCGAGGCTGACACCAGACTGACCCCATCACGAGGCGAGGCTGACACCAGACTGACCCCATCAGGAGGTGAGGCTGACACCAGACTGACCCCATCACGAGGCGAGGTTGACACCAGACTGACCCCATCACGAGGCGAGGCTGACACCAGACTGACCCCATCACGAGGTGAGGCTGACACCAGACTGACCCCATCACGAGGCGAGGTTGACACCAGACTGACCCCATCACGAGGCGAGGCTGACACCAGACTGACCCCATCAGGAGGCGAGGCTGACACCAGACTGACACCATCACGATGTGAGGCTGACACGAGACTGACACCATCACGAGGCGAGGCTGACACCAGACTGACCCCATCACGAGGCGAGGCTGACACCAGACTGACCCCATCACGAGGCGAGACTGACACAGGACTGACCCCATCACGGGGCGAGGCTGACACCAGACTGACCCCATCACGAGGCGAGGCTGACACCAGACTGACCCCATCACGAGGCGAGGCTGACACCAGACTGACCCCATCAGGAGGCGAGGCTGACACCAGACTGACACCATCACGATGTGAGGCTGACACGAGACTGACACCATCATGAGGCGAGGCTGACACCAGACTGACCCCATTACGAGGCAAGGCTGACACCAGACGGACAGCATCACGATGTGAGGCTGAACCAGACTGACCCCATCAAGAGGCGAGACTGACACCAGACTGACCCCATCACGAGGCGAGGCTGACACCAGACTGACCCCATCACGAGGCGAGGCTGACACAAGACTGACCCCATCACGAGGCGAGGCTGACACCAGACTGACCCCATCACGAGGCGAGGCTGACACCAGACTGACCCCATCACGAGGCGAGGCTGACACCAGACTGACACCATCACGATGTGAGGCTTACACCAGACTGACACCATCACGAGGCGAGGCTGACACCAGACTGACCCTATCACTAGGCGAGGCTTATACCAGACTGACACCATCTCGAGCCGAGGCTGACACCAGACTGACCACATAACGAGGCGAGGCTGACACCAGACTGACCCCATCATGATGTGAGGCTGACACCAGTCTGACCCCATCACGAGGCGAGGCTGACACCAGACTGACCCCATCACGAGGCGAGGCTGACACCAGACTGACCCCATCACGAGGCGAGGCTGACACCAGACTGACCCTGTCACGGGGCGAGGCTGACACCAGACTGACCCCATCACGAGGCGAGGCTGACACCAGACTGACGCCATCACGAGGCGAGACTGACACAGGACTGACCCCATCACGGGGCGAGGCTGACACCAGACTGACCCCATCACGAGGCGAGGCTGACACCAGACTGACACCATCACGAGACGTGGCAGACACCAGACTGACCCCATCATGATGTGAGGCTGACACCAGACTGACCCCATCACTAGGCGAGGCTGACACCAGACTGACCCCATCACGAGGCGAGGCTGACACCAGACTGACACCATCACGAGGCGAGGCTGACACCAGACTGACACCATCATAATGTGAGGCTGACACCAGACTGACCCCATCACGAGGCGAGACTGACACCAGACTGACCCCATCACGAGGCGAGACTGACACCAGACTGACCCCATCACGAGACGAGACTGACACCAGACTGACCCCATCAAGAGCCGAGGCTGACACCAGACTGACCCCATCACGAGGCGAGGCTGAAACCAGACTGAACCCGTCACGAGGCAAGGTTGACACCAGACTGACCCAATCACAAGGCGAGGCTGAAACCAGACTGACACCATCACGAGGCGAGGCTGACACCAGACTGACCCCATCACGAGGCGAGACTGACACCGGACTGACCCCATCACGAGGCGAGGCTGACACCAGACTGACACCATCATGATGTGAGGCTGACATCAGACTGACCCCATCACGAGGTGAGGCTGACACCAGACTGACTCCATCACGAAGCGAGGCTGACACCAGACTGACCCCATCACGGGGCGAGGCTGACACCAGACTAACCCCATCACGAGGCAAGGCTGACACCAGACTGACAACATCACAAGGCGAGGCTGACACCAGACTGACCCCATCACGAGCCGAGACTGACACCAGACTGACCCCATCATGAGGCGAAGCTGACACCAGACTGACACCATCACGAGGCGAGACTGACACCAGACTGACCCCATCACGAGGCGAAGCTGACACCAGACTGACCCCATCACGAGGCGAGGCTGACACCAGACTGACACCATCACGAAACGAGGCTGACACCAGACTGACCCCATCACGAGGCGAGGCTGACACCAGACTGACCCCATCACGAGGCGGGGCTGACACCAGACTGACCCCATCACGAGGCGAGGCTGACACCAGACTGACCCCATCACGAGGCGAGGCTGACACCAGACTGACCCCATCACGAGGCGAGGCTTACACCAGACTGACCCCATCACGAGGCGAGGCTGACACCAGACTGACCCCATCACGAGGCGGGGCTGACACCAGACTGACCCCATCACGAGGCGAGGCTGACACCAGACTGACCCCATCACGAGGAAAGGCTTACACCAGACTGACCCCATCACGGGGCGAGGCTGACACATGACTGACCCGATCACGAGGCGAGGCTGACACCAGACTGACACCATCACGAGGCGAGACTGACACCAGACTGATCCCATCATGATGTGAGGCTGACACCAGACTGACCCCATCACGAGGCCAGGCTGACACCAGACTGACCCCATCACGAGGCGAGGCTGACACCAGACTGACACCATCACGATCTGAGGCTGACACCAGACTGACCCCATCAAGAGGCGAGGCTGACACCAGACTGACACCATCACGATCTGAGGCTGACACCAGACTGACCCCATCACGAGGCGAGTCTGACACCAGACTGACATCATCACATGGCGATGCTGACACCAGACTGACCCCATCACGAGCCGAGACTGACACCAGACTGACCCCATCATGAGGCGAAGCTGACACCAGACTGACACCATCACGAGGCGAGACTGACACCAGACTGACCCCATCACGAGGCGAAGCTGACACCAGACTGACCCCATCACGAGGCGAAGCTGACACCAGACTTACCCCATCACGAGGCGAGGCTGACACCAGACTGACACCATCACGAGGCGAGGCTGACACCAGACTGACCCCATCACGAGGCGAGGCTGACACCAGACTGACCCCATCACGAGGCGGGGCTGACACCAGACTGACCACATCACGAGGCGAGGCTGACACCAGACTGACCCCATCACGAGGCGAGGCTTACACCAGACTGACCCCATCACGGGGCAAGGCTGACACATGACTGACCCGATCACGAGGCGAGGCTGACACCAGACTGACACCATCACGAGGCGAGACTGACACCAGACTGACCCCATCATGATGTGAGGCTGACACCAGACTGACCCCATCACGAGGCGAGACTGACACCAGACTGACCCCATCACGAGGCGAAGCTGACACCAGACTGACCCCATCACGAGGCGAGGCTGACACCAGACTGACCAAATCACGAGGCGAGACTGACACCAGACTGACCCCATCACGAGGCGAGGCTGACACCAGACTGACCCCATCACGAGGCGGGGCTGACACCAGACTGACCAAATCACGAGGCGAGACTGACACCAGACTGACCCCATCACGAGGCGAAGCTGACACCAGACTGACCCCATCACGAGGCGAGACTGACACCAGACTGACCCCATCACGAGGCGAGGCTGATGCCAGACTGACACCATCACGAGGCAAGACTGACACCAGACTGACCCCATCATGATGTGAGGCTGACACCAGACTGACCCCATCACTAGGCGAGGCTGACACCAGACAGACCCCATCACGAGGCGAGGCTGACACCAGACTGACACCATCACGAGGCAAGGCTGACACCAGACTGACCCCATCACGAGGCGGGGCTGACACCAGACTGACCCCATCACGAGGCGAGACTGACACCAGACTGACACCATCACGAGGCGAGGCTGACACCGGACTGATCCCATCACGAGGCGAGGCTGACACCAGACTGACCCCATCACTAGGCAAGGCTGACACCAGACTGACCCCATCATGAGGCGAGGCTGACACCAGACTGACACGATCACGAGGCGAGGCTGACACCAGACTGACCCCATCACTAGGCGAGGCTGACACCAGACTGACCCCATGACGAGGCGAGACTGACACCAGACTGACCCCATCATGTTGTGAGACTGACACCAGACTGACCCCATCACGAGGCGAGGCTGACACCAGACTGATCCCATCACGAGGCGAGGCTGACACCAGACTGACCCCATCACTAGGCGAGGCTGACACCAGACTGACGCCATCACGAGGCGAGACTGACACCAGACTGACGCCATCATGAGGCGAGACTGACACCAGACTGACCCCATCACGGGACGAGGCTGACACCAGACTGACCCCATCACGAGGCGAGACTGACACCAGACTGACACCATCACGAGGCGAGACTGACTCCAGACTGACCCCATCATGATGTGAGGCTGACACCAGACTGACCCCATCACGAGGCGATGCTGACACCAGACTGACCCCATCACGAGGCGAGGCTGACACCAGACTGACCCCATCACGAGGCGAGACTGACACCGGACTGATACCATCACGAGGCGAGGCTGACACCAGAATGACACCATCATGATGTGAGGCTGACACCAGACTGACCCCATCACGAGACGAGACTGACACCAGACTGACCCCATCACGAGGCGAGGCTGACACCACACTGACCCCATCACTAGCGAGGCTGACACCAGACTGACACCATCACGAGGCGAGGCTGACACCAGACTGACCCCATCACTAGCGAGGCTGACACCAGACTGACCCCATCACGAGGCGAGGCTGACACCAGACTGACCCCATCACGAGGCGAGGCTGACACCAGACTGACCCCATCACGAGGCGGGGCTGACACCAGACTGACCCCATCACGAGGCGGGGCTGACACCAGACTGACCCCATCACGAGGCGAGGCTGACACCAGACTAACCCCATCACGAGGCGAGGCTGACACCAGACTGACCCCATCACGAGGCGAGGCTGACACCAGACTGACCCCATCACGAGGCGAGGCTGACACCAGACTGACACCATCACGATGTGAGGCTGACACCAGACTGACCCCATCACGAGGCGAGGCTGACACCAGACTGACACCATCACGATGTGAGGCTGACACCAGACTGAACCCATCACGAGGCGAGGCTGACACCAGACTGACACCATCACGAGGCGAGGCTGACACCAGACTGACACCATCCAGAGGCGAGGCTGACACCAGACTGACACCATCACGAGGCAAGGCTGACACCACACTGACCCCATCACGAGGCGAGGCTGACACGTGACTGACACCATCATGATGTGAGGCTGACACCAGACTGACCCCATCACGAGGCGAGGCTGAAACCAGACTGACCCCATCACGAGGCGAGGCTGACACCAGACTGACACCATCACGAGGCGAGGCTGACACCAGACTGACCCCATCACGAGGCGAGGTTGACACCAGACTGACCCCATCACGAGGCGAGGCTGACACCAGACTGACCCCATCACGAGTCGAGGCTGACACCAGACTGACACCATCACGAGGCGAGGCTGACACCAGACTGACCCCATTACGAGGCGAGACTGACACCAGACTGACCCTATCACGAGGCGAGGCTGACACCAGACTGACCCCATCATGAGGCGAGGCTGACACCAGACTGACACCATCATGATGTGAGGCTGACACAAGACTGACCCCATCACGAGGCGAGGCTGACACCAGACTGACCCCATTGCGAGGCGAGGCTGACACCAGACTGACCCCATCACGAGGCGAGGCTGACACCAGACTGACCCCATCACGAGGCGAGGCTGACACCAGACTGACACCATCATGATGTGAGGCTGAAACCAGACTGACCCCATCACGAGGCGAGACTGACACCAGACTGACCCCATCACGAGGCGAGGCTGACACCAGACTGAAACCATCATGATGTGAGGCTTACACCAGACTGAACCCATCACGAGGCGAGGCTGACACCAGACTGACCCTATCACTAGGCGAGGCTGACACCAGACTGACACCATCACGAGGCGAGGCTGACACCAGACTGACCCCATCACGAGGCGAGACTGACACCAGACTGACCCCATCACGAGGCGAGGCTGACACCAGACTGACGCCATCATGATGTAAGGCTGACACCAGACTGACCCCATCACGAGGCGAGACTGACACCAGACTGACCCCATCACGAGGCGAGGCTGACACCAGACTGACACCATCATGATGTGAGGCTGACACCAGACTGACCCCATCACGAGGCAAGGCTGACACCAGAATGACCCCATTATGAGGCGAGGCTGACACCAGACTGACCCCATCACTAGGCGAGGCTGACACCAGACTGACCCCATCACGATGCGATGCTGACACCAGACTGACCCTATCACTAGGTGAGGCTGACACCAGACTGACACCATCGCGAGGCGAGGCTGACACCAGACTGACCCCATCACGAGGCGAGGCTGACACCAGACTGACCCCATCACGAGGCGAGGCTGACACCAGACTGACACCATCACGATGTGAGGCTGACACCAGACTGACCCCATCACGAGGCGAGGCTGACACCAGACTGAACCCATCACGAGGCGAGGCTGACACCAGACTGACACCATCACGAGGCGAGGCTGACACCAGACTGACACCATCCAGAGGCGAGGCTGACACCAGACTGACACCATCACGAGGCGAGGCTGACACCACACTGACTCCATCACGAGGCGAGGCTGACACGTGACTGACACCATCATGATGTGAGGCTGACACCAGACTGACCCCATCACAAGGCGAGGCTGACACCAGACTGACCCTATCACTAGGCGAGGCTGACACCAGACTGACACTATCACGAGGCGATGCTGAAACCAGACTGACCCCATCACGAGGCGAGGCTGACACCAGACTGACACCATCACGAGGCGAGGCTGACACCAGACTGACCCCATCACGAGGCGAGGCTGACACCAGACTGACCCCATCACGAGTCGAGGCTGACACCAGACTGACACCATCACGAGGCGAGGCTGACACCAGACTGACCCCATTACGAGGCGAGACTGACACCAGACTGACCCTATCACGAGGCGAGGCTGACACCAGACTGACCCCATCACGAGGCGAGGCTGACACCAGACTGACACCATCATGATGTGAGGCTGACACAAGACTGACCCCATCACGAGGCGAGGCTGACACCAGACTGACCCCATTGCGAGGCGAGGCTGACACCAGACTGACCCCATCACGAGGCGAGGCTGACACCAGACTGACCCCATCACGAGGCGAGGCTGACACCAGACTGACACCATCACGAGGCGAGACTGACACCAGACTGACCCCATCACGAGGCGAGACTGACACCAGACTGACCCCATCACGAGGCGAGGCTGACACCAGACTGACACCATCATGATGTGAGGCTGACACCAGACTGACCCCATCACGAGGCGAGGCTGACACCAGAATGACCCCATTATGAGGCGAGGCTGACACCAGACTGACACCATCACGAGGCGAGGCTGACACCAGACTGACACCATCACGAGGCGAGGCTGACACTAGACTGACCCCATCACGAGGCGAGGCTGACACCAGACTGACACCATCATGATGTGAGACTGACACCAGACTGACCCCATCACGAGGAGAGGCTGACACCAGACTGACCCCATCACGAGGCGAGGCTGACACCAGACTGAACCCGTCACGGAGCGAGGCTGACACCAGACTGACCCCATCACGAGGCGAGACTGACACCAGACTGACACGATCACTAGGCGAGACTGACACCAGACTTACCCCATCACGAGGCAAGGCTGACACCAGACTGACACCATCATGATGTGAGGCTGACACCAGACTGACCCTATCACTAGGCGAGGCTGACACCAGACTGACACCATCACGAGACGAGGCTGACACCAGACTGACCCCATCACGAGGCGAGGCTGACACCAGACTGATCCCATCATGAGGCGAGGCTGACACCAGACTGACCCCGTCACGGAGCGTGGCTGACACCAGACTGACCCCATCACGAGGCGAGACTGACACCAGACTGACACGATCACTAGGCGAGACTGACACCAGACTGACCCAATCACGAGGCGAGGCTGACACTAGACTGACGCCATCACGAGGCGAGACTGACACCAGACAGAGCCCATCATGAGGCGAGGCTGACAGCAGACTGACCCCATCACTAGGCGAGGCTGACACCAGACTAACCCCATCACGAGGCGAGGCTGACACCAGACTGACCCCATCACGAGGCGAGGCTGACACCAGACTGACCCCATCACGAGGCGAGACTGACACCAGACTTACCCCATCACGAGGCAAGTCTGACACCAGATTGACACCATCATGATGTGAGGCTGACACCAGACGGACCTCATCACGGGACGAGGCTGACACCAGACTGACTCCATCACGAGGCGACACTGACACCAGACTGACACCATCACGAGGCGAGACTGACACCAGACTGACCCCACGACGAGGCGAGGCTGACACCAGACTGACCCCATCATGATGTGAGGCTGACACCAGACTGACCCCATCACTAGGCGAGGCTGACACCAGACTGACCCCATCACGAGGCGAGGCTGACACCAGACTGACACCATCACGAGGCGAGGCTGACACCAGACTGGCCCCATCACGAGGCGAGACTGACACCGGACTGACCCCATCACTAGGCGAGGCTGACAGCAGACTGACCCCATCATTAGGCGAGGCTGACACCAGACTGACCCCATCACGAGGCGAGGCTGACACCAGACTGACACCATCATGATGTGAGGCTGACACCAGACTGACCCCATCACGAGGCGAGGCTGACACCACACTGACACCATCACGAGGCGATGCTGACACCAGACTGACACCATCATGATGTGAGGCTGACACCAGACTGACCCCATCACGAAGTGAGGCTGACACCAGACTGACCCCATCACGAGGCGAGGCTGACACCAGACTGACACCATCATGATGTGAGGCTGACACCAGACTGACCCCATCACGAGGCGAAGCTGACACCAGACTGACCCCATCACGAGGCGAGGCTGACACCAGACTGACCAAATCACGAGGCGAGACTGACACCAGGCTGACCCCATCAAAAGCGAGGCTGACACCAGACTGACACCATCACGAGGCGAGGCTGACACCAGACTGACACCATCACGATCTGAGGCTGACACCAGACTGACCCCATCACGAGGCCAGGCTGACACCAGACTGACCCCATCACGAGGCCAGGCTGACACCAGACTGACCCCATCACGAGGCCAGGCTGACACCAGACTGACCCCATCACGAGGCCAGGCTGACACCAGACTGACACCATCATGATGTGAGGCTAACACCAAATTGACCCCATCACTAGGCGAGGCTGACACCAGACTGACCCCATCACGAGGCGAGACTGACACCGGACTGACCCCATCACGAGGCAAGGCTGACACCAGACTGACACCATCACAAGGCGAGGCTGACACCAGACTGACCCCATCACGAGCCGAGACTGACACCAGACTGACCCCATCATGAGGCGAAGCTGACACCAGACTGGCACCATCACGAGGCGAGGCTGACACCAGACTGACACCATCATGATGTGAGGCTGACACCAGACTGACCCCATCACTAGGCGAGGCTGACACCAGACTGACCCCATCACGAGGCGAGACTGACACATGACTGACCCCATCACGAGGCGAGGCTGACACCAGACTGACACCATCACGAGGCGAGGCTGACACCAGACTGACACCATCACGAGGCGAGGCTGACACCAGACTGACACCATCACGAGGCGAGGCTGACACCAGACTGACCCCATCACGAGGCGAGGCTGACACCAGACTGACCCCATCACGAGGCGAGGCTGACACCAGACTGACCCCATCACGAGGCAGGGCTGACACCAGACTGACCCCATCACGAGGCGAGGCTGACACCAGACTGACCCCATCACGAGGCGAGGCTTACACCAGACTGACCCCATCACAGGGCGAGGCTGACACATGACTGATCCGATCACGAGGCGAGGCTGACACCAGACTGACACCATCACGAGGCGAGGCTGACACCAGACTGACCCCATCATGATGTGAGGCTGACACCAGACTGACCCCATCACTAGGCGAGGCTGACACCAGACTGACACCATCATGATGAGAGGCTGACACCAGACTGACCTCATCACGAGGCGAGGCTGACACCAGACTGACCCCATCACTAGGCGAGGCTGACACCAGACTGACACCATCATGATGAGAGGCTGACACCAGACTGACCTCATCACGAGGCGAGACTGACACCAGACTGACCCCATCACGAGGCGAGACTGACACCAGACTGACACCGTCACGAGGCGAGACTGACACCAGACTGACCCCCTCACGAGACGAGGCTGACACCAGACTGACCCCATTACGAGGCGAGGCTGACACCAGACTGACCCCATCACGAGGCGGGGCTGACACCAGACTGACCCCATCACGAGGCGAGGCTGACACCAGACTGACACCATCACGAGGCGAGGCTGACACCAGACTGACACCATCACGAGGCGAGGCTGACACCAGACTGACACCATCAGGATGTGAGGCTGACATCAGACTGACCCCATCACGAGGCGAGACTGACACCGGACTGACCCCATCACGAGGTGAGGCTGACACCAGACTGACACCATCATAATGTGAGGCTGACACCAGACTGACCCCATCACGAGGCGAGGCTGACAGCAGACTGACCCCATCATGAGGCGAGGCTGACACCAGACTGACACCATCATGATGTGAGGCTGACACCAGACTGACCCCATCCTGAGGCGAGGCTGACACCAGACTGACACCATCATGATGTGAGGCTGAATCCAGACTGACCTCATCACGAGGCGAGACTGACACCAGACTGACCCCATCACGAGGCGAGACTGACACCAGACTGACCCCATCATGAGGCGAGGCTGACACCAGACTGACACCGTCACGAGGCGAGACTGACACCAGACTGACCCCATCACGAGGCGAGGCTGACACCAGACTGACAACATAACGAGGCGAGGCTGACACCAGACTGACACCATCATGATGTGAGGCTGACACCAGACTGACCCCATCACGAGTCGAGGCTGACACCTGACGGACACCATTACGAGGCGAGACTGAAACCAGACTGACACCATCACGATGCGAGGCTGACACCAGACTGAACCGATCACGAGGCGAGGCTGACACCAGACTGACACCATCATGATGTGAGACTGACACCAGACTGACCCCATCACGCATCACGAGGCGAGACTGACACCAGACTGACCCCATCTCGAGGCGAGGCTGACACCAGACTGACACCATCATGATGTGAGGCTGACACCAGACTGACCCCATCACGAGTCGAGGCTGACACCTGACGGACACCATCACGAGGCGAGACTGAAACCAGACTGACACCATCACGAGGCGAGGCTGACACCAGACTGAACCCATCACGAGGCGAGGCTGACACCAGACTGACACCATCATGATGTGAGACTGACACCAGACTGACCCCATCACGCATCACGAGGCGAGACTGACACCAGACTGACCCCATCACGAGGCGAGGCTGACACCAGACTGACCCCATCACGGGGCGAGGCTGACACCAGACTGACCCCATCACGAGGCGAGACTGACACCAGACTGACCCCATCAGGAGGCGAGACTAACACCAGACTGACCCCATCACGAGGCGAGACTGACACCAGACTGACCCCATGATGATGTGAGGCTGACACCAGACTGACCCCATCACGGGGCGAGGCTGACACCAGACTGACCCCATCACTAGGAGTGGCTGACACCAGACTGACACCATCATGATGTGAGGCTGACACCAGACTGACCCCATCACGAGGCGAGGCTGACACCTGACTGACACCATCATGATGTGAGGCTGACACCAGACTGACCCCATCACTAGGCGAGGCTGACACCAGACTGACGCCATCACGAGGCGAGGCTGACACCAGACTGACCCCATCACGAGGCGAAGCTGACACCAGACTGACAGCATCACGATGTGAGGCTGAAACCAGACTGACCACATCAAGAGGCGAGACTGACACCAGACTGACCCCATCACGAGGCGAGGCTGACACCAGACTGAACCCATCACGAGGCGAGGCTGAAACCAGACTGACCCCATCACGAGGCGAGGCTGACACCAGACTGACCCCATCACGAGGCGAGGCTGACACCAGACTGACCCCATCACGAGGCGAGGCTGACACCAGACTGACCCCATCACGAGGCGAGGCTGACACCAGACTGTCACCATCACGATGTGAGGCTTACACCAGACTGACACCATCATGATGTGAGGCTGACACCAGACTGACACCATCTCGAGGCGAGGCTGACACCAGACTGACCACATAACGAGGCGAGGCTGACACCAGACTGACCCCATCATGATGTGAGGCTGACACCAGTCTGACCCCATCACGAGGAGAGGCTGACACCAGACTGACCCCATCACGAGGCGAGGCTGACACCAGACTGACCCCATCACGAGGCGAGGCTGACACCAGACTGACCCCGTCACGGGGAGAGGCAAACACCAGACTGACCCCATCACGAGGCGAGGCTGACACCAGACTGACGCCATCACGAGGCGAGACTGACACAGGACTGACCCCATCACGGGGCGAGGCTGACACCAGACTGACCCCATCATGATGTGAGGCTGACACCAGACTGACCCCATCACTAGGCGAGGCTGACACCAGACTGACCCCATCACGAGGCGAGGCTGACACCAGACTGACACCATCACGAGGCGAGGCTGACACCAGACTGACACCATCATAATGTGAGGCTGACACCAGACTGACCCCATCACGAGGCGAGACTGACACCAGACTGACCCCATCACGAGGCGAGACTGACACCAGACTGACCCCATCACGAGGCGAGACTGACACCAGACTGACCCCATCACGAGGCGAGGCTGACACCAGACTGACAACAACACGAGGAGAGGCTGACACCAGACTGAACCCATCACGAGGCGAGGCTGACACCAGACTGACCCCATCACGAGGCGAGGCTGACACCAGACTGACCCCATCACGAGGCGAGGCTGACACCAGACTGACCACATCACGAGGCGAGGCTGACACCAGACTGACCCCATCACGAGGCGAGGCTGACACCAGACTGACACCATCACGATGTGAGGCTTACACCAGACTGACCCCATCACTAGGCGAGGCTGACACCAGACTGACACCATCACGATGTGAGGCTGACACCAGACTGACCCCATCACGAGGCGAGGCTGACACCAGACTGACCCTATCACTAGGCGAGGCTGATACCAGACTGACACCATCTCGAGGCGAGGCTGACACCAGACTGACCACATAACGAGGCGAGGCTGACACCAGACTGACCCCATCATGATGTGAGGCTGACACCAGTCTGACCCCATCACGAGGCGAAGCTAACACCAGACTGACCCCATCACGAGGCGAGGCTGACACCAGACTGACCCAATCACGAGGCGAGGCTGACACCAGACTGACCCCATCACGAGGCGAGGCTGACACCAGACTGACCCCATCACGAGGAGAGGCTGACACCAGACTGACCCCATCACGAGGCGAGGCTGACACCAGACTGACCCCATCACGAGGCGAGGCTGACACCAGACTGACCCCATCACGAGGCGAGGCTGACACCTGACTGACACCATCATGATGTGAGGCTGACACCAGACTGACCCCATCACTAGGCGAGGCTGACACCAGACTGACGCCATCACTAGGCGAGGCTGACACCAGACTGACCCCATCACGAGGCGAGGCTGACACCAGACTGACCCCATCATGAGGCGAGGCTGACACCAGACTGAACCCACCACGAGGCGAGGCTGACACCAGACTGACCCCATCACGAGGCGAGGCTGACACCAGACTGACCCCATCACGAGGCGAGGCTGACACCAGACTGACCCCATCACGAGGCGTGGCTGACACCAGACTGACCCCATCACGAGGCGAGGCTGACACCAGACTGACCCCATCACGAGGCGAGGCTGACACCAGACTGACCCTATCACTAGGCGAGGCTTATACCAGACTGACACCATCTCGAGGCGAGGCTGACACCAGACTGACCACATAACGAGTCGAGGCTGACACCAGACTGACCCCATCATGATGTGAGGCTGACACCAGTCTGACCCCATCACGAGGCGAGGCTGACACCAGACTGACCCCATCACGAGGCGAGGCTGACACCAGACTGACCCCATCACGAGGCGAGGCTGACACCAGACTGACCCCGTCACGGGGCGAGGCTGACACCAGACTGAACCCATCACGAGGCGAGGCTGACACCAGACTGACGCCATCACGAGGCGAGACTGACACAGGACTGACCCCATCAGGGGCGAGGCTGACACCAGACTGACCCCATCACGAGGCGAGGCTGACACCAGACTGACACCATCACGAGACATGGCTGACACTAGACTGACCCCATCATGATGTGAGGCTGACACCAGACTGACCCCATCACTAGGCGAGGCTGACACCAGACTGACCCCATCACGAGGCGAGGCTGACACCAGACTGACACCATCACGAGGGGAGGCTGACACCAGACTGACACCATCATAATGTGAGGCTGACACCAGACTGACCCCATCACGAGGCGAGACTGACACCAGACTGACCCCATCACGAGGCGAGACTGACACCAGACTGACCCCATCACGAGGCGAGACTGACACCAGACTGACCCCATCACGAGGCGAGGCTGACACCAGACTGACCCCATCACTAGGCGAGGCTGACACCAGACTGACCCCATCACGAGGCGAGGCTGACACCAGACTGACCCCATCACGAGGCGAGGCTGACACCAGACTGACCCCATCACGAGGCGAGGCTGACACCAGACTGACCCCATCACGAAGCGAAGCTGACACCAGACTGACACCATCACAAGGCGAAGCTGACACAAGATTGACACCATCATGATGTGAGGCTGACACCAGACAGACCCTGTCACGGGGCGAGGCTGACACCAGACTGACTCCATCACGGGGCGAGGCTGACACCAGACTGACCCCATCACGAGACGAGACTGACACCAGACTGACCCCATCACTAGGCGAGGCTGACACCAGACTGACCCCATCATGAGGCGAGGCTGACACCAGACTGACACGATCACGAGGCGAGGCTGACACCAGACTGACACCATCATGATGTGAGGCTGACACCAGACTGACCCCATCACTAGGCGAGGCTGACACCAGACTGACCCCATCACGAGGCGAGGCTGACACCAGACTGACCCCATCACGAGGCGAGGCTGACACCAGACTGACCCCATCATGATGTGAGACTGACACCAGACTGACCCCATCACGCATCACGAGGCGAGGCTGACACCAGACTGACCCCATCACGAGGCGAGGCTGACACCAGACTGACCACATCACGAAGCGAGGCTGACACCAGACTGACACCATCACAAGGCGAAGCTGACACAAGATTGACACCATCATGATGTGAGGCTGACACCAGACTGCCCCGTCACGGGGCGAGGCTGACACCAGACTGACCCCATCACGTGGCGAGGCTGACACCAGACTGACCCCATCACGAGACGAGACTGACACCAGACTGACCCCATCAAGAGCCGAGGCTGACACCAGACTGACCCCATCACGAGGCGAGGCTGAAACCAGACTGAACCCGTCACGAGGCAAGGCTGACACCAGACTGACAGAATCACAAGGCGAGGCTGAAACCAGACTGACACCATCACGAGGCGAGGCTGACACCAGACTGACCCCATTACGAGGCGAGGCTGACACCAGACTGACAGCATCACGATGTGAGGCTGAAACCAGACTGACCCCATCAAGAGGCGAGACTGACACCAGACTGACCCCATCACGAGGCGAGGCTGACACCAGACTGAACCCATCACGAGGCGAGGCTGACACCAGACTGACCCCATCACGAGGCGAGGCTGACACCAGACTGACCCCATCACGAGGCGAGGCTGACATCAGACTGACCCCATCACGAGGCGAGGCTGACACCAGACTGACCCCATCACGAGGCGAGGCTGACACCGGACTGACCCCACCACGAGACGAGGCTGACACCAGACTGACCCCGACACGGGGCGAGGCTAACACCAGACTGACCCCATCACGAGCCGAGGCTGACACCAGACTGACGCCATCACGAGGCGAGACTGACACAGGACTGACCCCATCACGAGACGTGGCTGACACCAGACTGACCCCATCATGATGTGAGGCTGACACCAGACTGACCCCATCACTAGGCGAGGCTGACACCAGACTGACCCCATCACGAGGCGAGGCTGACACCAGACTGACCCCATCACGAGGCGAGGCTGACACCAGACTGACACCATCACGAGGCGAGGCTGACACCAGACTGACACCATCATAATGTGAGGCTGACACCAGACTGACCCCATCACGAGGCGAGACTGACACCAGACTGACCCCATCACGAGGCGAGACTGACACCAGACTGACCCCATCACGAGGCGAGGCTGACACCAGACTGACCCCATCACGAGGCGAGGCTGACACCAGACTGACCCCATCACGAGGCGAGGCTGACACCAGACGGACACCATCACGAGGTGAGGCTGACACCAGACTGACACCATCACGAGGCGAGGCTGACACCAGACTGACACCATCATGATGTGAGGCTGACACCAGACTGACCCCATCATGAGGCGAGACTGACACCAGACGGACACCATCACGAGGTGAGGCTGACACCAGACTGACACCATCACGAGGCGAGGCTGACACCAGACTGACACCATCATGATGTGAGGCTGACACCAGACTGACCCCATCATGAGGCGAGACTGACACCAGACTGACCCCATCACGAGGCGAGGCTGACACCAGACTGACAGCATCACGATGTGAGGCTGAAACCAGACTGACCCCATCAAGAGGCGAGACTGACACCAGACTAACCCCATCACGAGGCAAGGCTGACACCAGACTGACACCATCACGATGTGAGGCTGACACCAGACTGACAGCATCACGAGGCGAGGCTGACACCAGACTGACCCCATTACGAGGCGAGGCTGACACCAGACTGACAGCATCACGATGTGAGGCTGAAACCAGACTGACCCCATCAAGAGGCGAGACTGACACCAGACTGACCCCATCACGAGGCAAGGCTGACACCAGACTGACACCATCACGATGTGAGGCTGACACGAGACTGACACCATCACGAGGCGAGGCTGACACCAGACTGACCCCATTACGAGGCGAGGCTGACACCAGACTGACAGCATCACGATGTGAGGCTGAAACCAGACTGACCCCATCAAGAGGCGAGACTGACACCAGACTGACCCCATCATGAGGCGAGGCTGACACCAGACTGAACCCATCACGAGGCGAGGCTGACACCAGACTGACCCCATCACGAGGCGAGGCTGACACCAGACTGACCCCATCACGAGGCGAGGCTGACACCAGACTGACCCCATCACGAGGCGAGGCTGACACCAGACTGACCCCATCACGAGGCAAGGCTGACACCAGAATGACACCATCACGATGTGAGGCTTACACCAGACTGACCCCATCACGAAGCGAGGCTGACACCAGACTGACCCCATCACTAGGCGAGGCTGACACCTGACTGACACCATCATGATGTGAGGCTGACACCAGACTGACCCCATCACTAGGCGAGGCTGACACCAGACTGACGCCATCACGAGGCGAGGCTGACACCAGACTGACCCCATCACGAGGCGAGGCTGACACCAGACTGACCCCATCACGAGGCGAGACTGACACCGGACTGACCCCATCACGAGGCGAGGCTGACACCGGACTGACCCCAACACGAGGTGAGGCTGACACCAGACTGACCCCATCACAAGGCGAGACTGACACCGGACTGACCCCATCACGAGGCGAGGCTGACACCAGACTGACACCATCACGATGTGAGGCTGACACGAGACTGACACCATCACGAGGCGAGGCTGACACCAGACTGACCCCATTACGAGGCGAGGCTGACACCAGACTGACAGCATCACGATGTGAGGCTGAAACCAGACTGACCCCATCAAGAGGCGAGACTGACACCAGACTGACCCCATCATGAGGCGAGGCTGACACCAGACTGAACCCATCACGAGGCGAGGCTGACACCAGACTGACCCCATCACGAGGCGAGGCTGACACCAGACTGACCCCATCACGAGGCGAGGCTGACACCAGACTGACCCCATCACGAGGCGAGGCTGACACAAGACTGACCCCATCACGAGGCGAGGCTGACACCAGACTGACCACATAACGAGGCGAGGCTGACACCAGACTGACCCCATCATGATGTGAGGCTGACACCAGTCTGACCCCATCACGAGGCGAGGCTGACACCAGACTGACCCCATCACGAGGCGAGGCTGACACAAGACTGACCCCATCACGAGGCGAGGCTGACACCAGACTGACCCCGTCACGGGGCGAGGCTGACACCAGACTGACCCCATCACGAGGCGAGGCTGACACCAGACTGACGCCATCACGAGGCGAGACTGACACAGGACTAACCCCATCACGGGGCGAGGCTGACACCAGACTGACCCCATCACGAGGCGAGGCTGACACCAGACTGACAACATCACGAGACATGGCTGACACCAGACTGACCCCATCATGATGTGAGGCTGACACCAGACTGACCCCATCACTAGGCGAGGCTGACACCAGACTGACCCCATCACGAGGCGAGGCTGACACCAGACTGACACCATCACGAGGCGAGGCTGACACCAGACTGACACCATCATAATGTGAGGCTGACACCAGACTGACCCCATCACGAGGCGAGACTGACACCAGACTGACCCCATCACGAGGCGAGACTGACACCAGACTGACCCCATCACGAGGCGAGGCTGACACCAGACTGACACCATCATGATGTGAGGCTGACACCAGACAGATCCCATCACGAGGTGAGGCTGACACAAGACTGACACCATCACGAGGCGAGGCTGACACCAGACTGACACCATCACGAGGCGAGGCTGACACCAGACTGACCCCATCACGAGGCGAGGCTGACACCAGACTGACACCATCATGATGTGAGGCTGACACCAGACTGACCCCATCACGAGGCGAGGCTGAAACCAGACTGACCCTATCACTAGGCGAGGCTGATACCAGACTGACACCATCTCGAGGCGAGGCTGACACCAGACTGACCACATAACGAGGCGAGGCTGACACCAGACTGACCCCATCATGATGTGAGGCTGACACCAGTCTGACCCCATCACGAGGCGAAGCTAACACCAGACTGACCCCATCACGAGGCGAGGCTGACACCAGACTGACCCAATCACGAGGCGAGGCTGACACCAGACTGACCCCATCACGATGCGAGGCTGACACCAGACTGATCCCATCACTAGGCGAGGCTGACACCAGACTGACCCCATCACGAGGCGAGGCTGACACCAGACTGACCCCATCACGAGGCGAGGCTGACACCAGACTGACCCCATCATGATGTGAGACTGACACCAGACTGACCCCATCACGCATCACGAGGCGAGGCTGACACCAGACTGACCCCATCACGAGGCGAGGCTGACACCAGACTGACCCCATCACGAAGCGAGGCTGACACCAGACTGACACCATCACAAGGCGAAGCTGACACAAGATTGACACCATCATGATGTGAGGCTGACACCAGACTGCCCCGTCACGGGGCGAGGCTGACACCAGACTGACCCCATCATGTGGCGAGGCTGACACCAGACTGACCCCATCACGAGACGAGACTGACGCCAGACTGACCCCATCAAGAGCCGAGGCTGACACCAGACTGACCCCATCACGAGGCGAGGCTGAAACCACACTGAACCCGTCACGAGGCAAGGCTGACACCAGACTGACAGAATCACAAGGCGAGGCTGAAACCAGACTGACACCATCACGAGGCGAGGCTGACACCAGACTGACCCCATTACGAGGCGAGGCTGACACCAGACTGACAGCATCACGATGTGAGGCTGAAACCAGACTGACCCCATCACGAGGCGAGGCTGACATCAGACTGACCCCATCACGAGGCGAGGCTGACACCAGACTGACCCCATCACGAGGCGAGGCTGACACCGGACTGACCCCACCACGAGGCGAGGCTGACACCAGACTGACACCATCATGATGTGAGGCTGACACCAGACTGACCCCATCACGAGGCGAGGCTGACACCAGACTGACCCTATCACTAGGCAAGGCTTATACCAGACTGACACCATCTCGAGGCGAGGCTGACACCAGACTGACCACATAACGAGGCGAGGCTGACACCAGACTGACCCCATCATGATGTGAGGCTGACACCAGTCTGACCCCATCACGAGGCGAGGCTGACACCAGACTGACCCCATCACGAGGCGAGGCTGACACCAGACTGACCCCATCACGAGGCGAGGCTGACACCAGACTGACCCCGACACGGGGCGAGGCTAACACCAGACTGACCCCATCACGAGCCGAGGCTGACACCAGACTGACGCCATCACGAGGCGAGACTGACACAGGACTGACCCCATCACGAGACGTGGCTGACACCAGACTGACCCCATCATGATGTGAGGCTGACACCAGACTGACCCCATCACTAGGCGAGGCTGACACCAGACTGACCCCATCACGAGGCGAGGCTGACACCAGACTGACCCCATCACGAGGCGAGGCTGACACCAGACTGACACCATCACGAGGTGAGGCTGACACCAGACTGACACCATCACGAGGCGAGGCTGACACCAGACTGACACCATCATGATGTGAGGCTGACACCAGACTGACCCCATCATGAGGCGAGACTGACACCAGACGGACACCATCACGAGGTGAGGCTGACACCAGACTGACACCATCACGAGGCGAGGCTGACACCAGACTGACACCATCATGATGTGAGGCTGACACCAGACTGACCCCATCATGAGGCGAGACTGACACCAGACTGACCCCATCACGAGGCGAGGCTGACACCAGACTGACCCCATTACGAGGCGAGGCTGACACCAGACTGACAGCATCACGATGTGAGGCTGAAACCAGACTGACCCCATCAAGAGGCGAGACTGACACCAGACTGACCCCATCACGAGGCAAGGCTGACACCAGACTGACACCATCACGATGTGAGGCTGACACGAGACTGACACCATCACGAGGCGAGGCTGACACCAGACTGACCCCATTACGAGGCGAGGCTGACACCAGACTGACAGCATCACGATGTGAGGCTGAAACCAGACTGACCCCATCAAGAGGCGAGACTGACACCAGACTGACCCCATCACGAGGCGAGGCTGACACCAGACTGAACCCATCACGAGGCGAGGCTGACACCAGACTGACCCCATCACGAGGCGAGGCTGACACCAGACTGACCCCATCACGAGGAGAGGCTGACACCAGACTGACCCCATCACGAGGCGAGGCTGACACCAGACTGACCCCATCACGAGGCAAGGCTGACACCAGAATGACACCATCACGATGTGAGGCTTACACCAGACTGACCCCATCACGAAGCGAGGCTGACACCAGACTGACCCCATCACTAGGCGAGGCTGACACCTGACTGACACCATCATGATGTGAGGCTGACACAAGATTGACACCATCATGATGTGAGGCTGACACCAGACTGCCCCGTCACGGGGCGAGGCTGACACCAGACTGACCCCATCACGTGGCGAGGCTGACACCAGACTGACCCCATCACGAGACGAGACTGACACCAGACTGACCCCATCAAGAGCCGAGGCTGACACCAGACTGACCCCATCACGAGGCGAGGCTGAAACCAGACTGAACCCGTCACGAGGCAAGGCTGACACCAGACTGACAGAATCACAAGGCGAGGCTGAAACCAGACTGACACCATCACGAGGCGAGGCTGACACCAGACTGACCCCATTACGAGGCGAGGCTGACACCAGACTGACAGCATCACGATGTGAGGCTGAAACCAGACTGACCCCATCACGAGGCGAGGCTGACATCAGACTGACCCCATCACGAGGCGAGGCTGACACCAGACTGACCCCATCACGAGGCGAGGCTGACACCGGACTGACCCCACCACGAGGCGAGGCTGACACCAGACTGACACCATCATGATGTGAGGCTGACACCAGACTGACCCCATCACGAGGCGAGGCTGACACCAGACTGACCCTATCACTAGGCAAGGCTTATACCAGACTGACACCATCTCGAGGCGAGGCTGACACCAGACTGACCACATAACGAGGCGAGGCTGACACCAGACTGACCCCATCATGATGTGAGGCTGACACCAGTCTGACCCCATCACGAGGCGAGGCTGACACCAGACTGACCCCATCACGAGGCGAGGCTGACACCAGACTGACCCCATCACGAGGCGAGGCTGACACCAGACTGACCCCGACACGGGGCGAGGCTACACCAGACTGACCCCATCACGAGCCGAGGCTGACACCAGACTGACGCCATCACGAGGCGAGACTGACACAGGACTGACCCCATCACGAGACGTGGCTGACACCAGACTGACCCCATCATGATGTGAGGCTGACACCAGACTGACCCCATCACTAGGCGAGGCTGACACCAGACTGACCCCATCACGAGGCGAGGCTGACACCAGACTGACCCCATCACGAGGCGAGGCTGACACCAGACTGACACCATCACGAGGTGAGGCTGACACCAGACTGACACCATCACGAGGCGAGGCTGACACCAGACTGACACCATCATGATGTGAGGCTGACACCAGACTGACCCATCATGAGGCGAGACTGACACCAGACGGACACCATCACGAGGTGAGGCTGACACCAGACTGACACCATCACGAGGCGAGGCTGACACCAGACTGACACCATCATGATGTGAGGCTGACACCAGACTGACCCCATCATGAGGCGAGACTGACACCAGACTGACCCCATCACGAGGCGAGGCTGACACCAGACTGACAGCATCACGATGTGAGGCTGAAACCAGACTGACCCCATCAAGAGGCGAGACTGACACCAGACTAACCCCATCACGAGGCAAGGCTGACACCAGACTGACACCATCACGATGTGAGGCTGACACCAGACTGACAGCATCACGAGGCGAGGCTGACACCAGACTGACCCCATTACGAGGCGAGGCTGACACCAGACTGACAGCATCACGATGTGAGGCTGAAACCAGACTGACCCCATCAAGAGGCGAGACTGACACCAGACTGACCCCATCACGAGGCAAGGCTGACACCAGACTGACACCATCACGATGTGAGGCTGACACGAGACTGACACCATCACGAGGCGAGGCTGACACCAGACTGACCCCATTACGAGGCGAGGCTGACACCAGACTGACAGCATCACGATGTGAGGCTGAAACCAGACTGACCCCATCAAGAGGCGAGACTGACACCAGACTGACCCCATCATGAGGCGAGGCTGACACCAGACTGAACCCATCACGAGGCGAGGCTGACACCAGACTGACCCCATCACGAGGCGAGGCTGACACCAGACTGACCCCATCACGAGGCGAGGCTGACACCAGACTGACCCCATCACGAGGCGAGGCTGATACCAGACTGACACCATCTCGAGGCGAGGCTGACACCAGACTGACCACATAACGAGGCGAGGCTGACACCAGACTGACCCCATCATGATGTGAGGCTGACACCAGTCTGACCCCATCACGAAGGCGAAGCTAACACCAGACTGACCCCATCACGAGGCGAGGCTGACACCAGACTGACCCAATCACGAGGCGAGGCTGACACCAGACTGACCCCATCACGATGCGAGGCTGACACCAGACTGACCCCATCACTAGGCGAGGCTGACACCAGACTGACCCCATCACGAGGCGAGGCTGACACCAGACTGACCCCATCACGAGGCGAGGCTGACACCAGACTGACCCCATCATGATGTGAGACTGACACCAGACTGACCCCATCACGCATCACGAGGCGAGGCTGACACCAGACTGACCCCATCACGAGGCGAGGCTGACACCAGACTGACCCCATCACGAAGCGAGGCTGACACCAGACTGACACCATCACAAGGCGAAGCTGACACAAGATTGACACCATCATGATGTGAGGCTGACACCAGACTGCCCCGTCACGGGGCGAGGCTGACACCAGACTGACCCCATCACGTGGCGAGGCTGACACCAGACTGACCCCATCACGAGACGAGACTGACACCAGACTGACCCCATCAAGAGCCGAGGCTGACACCAGACTGACCCCATCACGAGGCGAGGCTGAAACCAGACTGAACCCGTCACGAGGCAAGGCTGACACCAGACTGACAGAATCACAAGGCGAGGCTGAAACCAGACTGACACCATCACGAGGCGAGGCTGACACCAGACTGACCCCATTACGAGGCGAGGCTGACACCAGACTGACAGCATCACGATGTGAGGCTGAAACCAGACTGACCCCATCACGAGGCGAGGCTGACATCAGACTGACCCCATCAGGAGGCGAGGCTGACACCAGACTGACCCCATCACGAGGCGAGGCTGACACCGGACTGACCCCACCACGAGGCGAGGCTGACACCAGACTGACACCATCATGATGTGAGGCTGACACCAGACTGACCCCATCACGAGGCGAGGCTGACACCAGACTGACCCTATCACTAGGCAGGCTTATACCAGACTGACACCATCTCGAGGCGAGGCTGACACCAGACTGACCACATAACGAGGCGAGGCTGACACCAGACTGACCCCATCATGATGTGAGGCTGACACCAGTCTGACCCCATCACGAGGCGAGGCTGACACCAGACTGACCCCATCACGAGGCGAGGCTGACACCAGACTGACCCCATCACGAGGCGAGGCTGACACCAGACTGACCCCGACACGGGGCGAGGCTAACACCAGACTGACCCCATCACGAGCCGAGGCTGACACCAGACTGACGCCATCACGAGGCGAGACTGACACAGGACTGACCCCATCACGAGACGTGGCTGACACCAGACTGACCCCATCATGATGTGAGGCTGACACCAGACTGACCCCATCACTAGGCGAGGCTGACACCAGACTGACCCCATCACGAGGCGAGGCTGACACCAGACTGACCCCATCACGAGGCGAGGCTGACACCAGACTGACACCATCACGAGGTGAGGCTGACACCAGACTGACACCATCACGAGGCGAGGCTGACACCAGACTGACACCATCATGATGTGAGGCTGACACCAGACTGACCCCATCATGAGGCGAGACTGACACCAGACGGACACCATCACGAGGTGAGGCTGACACCAGACTGACACC